>NW_027420612.1:0-5445 GCF_009905375.1 Apium graveolens | reverse complement strand
TTATAACTCTCTCAAAGACATGATCATCTTGAGTCTCTCCTTTTTACTAAGGGCATCAGCCACCATATGGGCTTTCCCCGAATGATACAGAATCTCCCAATCATAATTCTTGATTAGCTCTAACTGCCTCCTCGGGCGTATGTTGAGCTCTTTTTACGTAAAAATGTACTAGAGCTCCTATGGTTTGTGAATCTCGCACTTCTCTCTATACAAGTAGTGCCTCAAATCTTTAGGGCAAAACTATTGCCATGAGCCCAAGCTCATGGGTGGACATATCGAATTTTAAATTCCATTAATTGTCTTGACGGTACGCGATTACCTTGTTGTGTTGTATAAGAAGCACCCTAATTCCTTATGCGAAGCGTCAATACAAATCACAAAATCTCCTTTTTTCCCCGACAATGCTAACATAGGGGCCGTCACCAACCTTTGCTTCAGTTGTTAAAAGCTTTTCTCGTATTTCTCTGTCCATTCAAACTTCTCAGTCTTACGAGTAAGCCGCGTTAAAGGGGCTACTATCTTACAAACTTGAACGAACCTCTGGTAGTGACCGGCCAATCCTACCTCTGGTAGTTTCCCTAACCATGGTCATCAATTCCTCAATGGTCCTTTATTCATTCTTGTTAGGATCTTCCACGAGATCCTCCTCAGCAACAATCCCATCTAGGACAACATCCTCAACCATTACATCCTCATATGAACATCATCCAGTCCTGCGTTAGGACGCTCTATCGGATCCACAATCCGATCTCCAATTAGTAATAAAACATCATCGCGCTGTCACTTCTCAACCTCAGGGTTCGGAGTCCCGCTACCATATACGATAATGAACTACGCTACTATCACGATATTTATAAGGGTTCCCATAAGGGTTTAACTGTCAGTACTACGTTAGGTAGTCCGACTATGAACTTGGCAAGAGTTCTTATTCTTAGTGAACTTATTATCTTAACGTCACATCATCTCTGAGGTTTATAACGCTTAGCTCTGATACCATTTCTGTAACACCCCTAAATCCGGGGTCGGGGATCCGGGTTGTCACGAGTTCCATTTCCCTTAATAACACCCAATCTTAATAATTAATCAACTACTCCGTAATGTGACCCCACAATAAACACACACACCATAAGTTATAGTCTCAGAGATGAATATCCAAAATAATCACAAGTCATTTTATTCCACAATTATCTGCCAATACACCTTAAAAGGTTTTCTGCATAAATTTACATTTTCTTTGCCATTATTACAATCATAAATATACATAAATCTGGTACATCAAAAGTTGAAAGCCTAGCCTATTGGTAGTTCCTACCTCAGCTACAGCGACATCAACGCCTATAGGAAACTGCGGAACGTTTCCTATCCGCTCGCGAATCGGGAGCTTGGTCCTGTTCATCTTGTCTATCTGATGTTGTGTGATGAAAGAAGAAAGCAAGGGAGAGCAGCAAGCCCACCAAATAATATGTATAATGATTAACTATATGAGCCTTCTCATAGTACTCATGAAAGTCTTGGTCAAAAGAAATGAACCAAGTTTGATATCTTAATGCGATGAAGTCGCAAATATTCAGTATACATGCATATATACTTTTCAAAATCTTGGAAGTCCTCTTCCATGCATAATATACACAGAGTTCCAGTTTATAACTGTATAAAAATAAATATCGTTGCAAGGTGATCTCATATATCTAACCTTGTCTCAACATTTTTATGAAAGTCTTTGATATGCATAAGATAATCATTTACTAGATATAAGTTTAAAAGATGAAGTTACAAGATACTCCAATATACTTATACTTTTCCGAATACTACTTGAACTACCACCGTTCAAGTTATAATTAGTTTCAAAAGTTCATCACACTGATGAGACTACAAGATAAGACTTGAATAGTTTCAATCTTTGAAGTATTTTGAAGGAAATGAAGTTATGATATACTTCATTAAGTCCCTATATATATACACCTATATATATACATACATTTCCTGAAAACCTCTATCATGTAAAGTATGAACAGAATTGCAATATCCAATAAATTTGGAAAGGAAAGAATTTTGGCATAAACCTGATATCTTGCTGATCAGGCAAAGATACCAATAAGTAACCTTTTCTACTATAGATGGACGAATTCCCCACTGGTCATCACCCTGGTCGCAATAGGACCTTATGCTGGACTGCCACTCAGCCACTTATGCATTTGATGGACTCTCACTGAGCCCATGTTGCTTATGCCGACTCGATAGATGGACTTACTTCCCGAACGTTGGGTAAGTAATCAATTCATTTACCAAAACTGCAACCTTGTTGCGAATATAAAACACCACAGAGCCGGATCCCTCTGGTTTTGAGCGAGTATTTAAATCCCCTTTAAAAGGAAGATCTTAAATATAAAAAAAAGAGTTTGGGATCCGCTCTAACTTTTAAAAATCATTTTGAAGACTCGAAAACACTTTAAAGAGTGTTTGGAATAATGCTGATTTAATAAAGTAAATCAGTCTCAATATAAAAAATATCTGAATATTATTTTAAATATTCCATAAAGAATAATTGGGGTAGAAGTTGGAAAACTTATACTTGAAATGAATAGTAAATAATCAAAGATATACTTATACGAAAGTAATATCTTTATTTGAATAATCAAAAGTAAGTTTGATTATCGAACATTATTCTTTAATAAAATAAAATATTATTAAATAATAAGCGGAGTCATAATACCTCGAATGAATATTATATATAATATTCATTAATAAGTAAAGGAGTCATACATCCTCAAATGAATATCCAATTAATAATCATTAAATAATATAAACTGAGTCATAAGTCCCGGATGAATATTCAAAATAATATTCAATAATAAAATAAAGGAGTCATAAGTCCTCGGATGAATATTCAAAATAATATTCATTAAATAAAATAAAGATAAAGTTATCGAATAAACCTTATTCGATTAATAGTTTTGAAAACTATAACCATATATATATATATATATATATATATATTATTCTCGGGAACATCGACTCCCGGTTTAGAAATATGTTCACCTTTTATCCCCTATACTAAGGGTAAACTCAAATACCGCTTATCTCTATAGGTATTATGCAACTATAAGCGTTTGAACCAACATATATATGAACCAAGAATATGAAACAGGCATGCATACGTACCATATCACATGCTACAATATATCGCAAGAATTTGCTAATTTCCATCATGCATCTATCACAAGATAATGCATATACAAGTGTATACATCACAACAACAGTATAACGGATAGAAAACTTGCCTGAGCGACTGAGGGTTATTAATGGCTTGGGACGAGTCTGGTAACCTATAAACAATGTGAGTTGGAATTAAACCAAAGTCACTTAAATCTATACTTTAACCAAATTAGACTCTAACGCTCGCTTTGCGCTTACTGATTCTCTTAAGTCACTCGAGTACCCTCGGCTCCACCATTTTTAATAATTTAACCATTACGAGTTTTAAGGCGATTCCTTCGCGAGTGTCTTACCAACTGCCTAACACACTTAACATAATTGTTTCATACACTAATTAACCCTTTTTAGGTCTTTAACCTATGTTTCAAAGTAAGGCGAGGGGTAATGTTTCGTTCGCGAAACGTCGTTACTTAAAATGGCCGTTTCTCCTAAACCGTACATCGGAATCAAACGAACCACATATCAAAACGAAGCTCATAACATGAAATATCTAAACATGGAATGGTCAAAACCTAGCAGGGAGTTCTCGGGTCCTAATGTTATGAACAAAAGCAGTCTAAAGTAAATCGGACATTACGACGGCTATGTTTACGCGATTTCCCAATTTTATACCATTCCAAATCCACCACAATTCAATCCCAATTCACAACCCAATCAAAACTCCATCCATACATATACAACAGCCCCAAATCAATATTAACAATTATACTTATTCTTAAACTTGAATTTAACTATACTTAAATCCTTTAACCAAACCATAAGATTTCAACACTCCATTCACCACCATTCCAACCCAAACTTTAAACCAACAAGCATTAAGCTACTTTATTACCATAACAACCAAATCATTCTAATATACAATGTAAAGCTAGGGTTTGGAGATGATATACCTTCCTTGAAGTGATGTGAGTAGCTAGGAAGCCTAAAGAAGCCTTGATCTATGCTTAAGCTACCTTGAACTTTCATAAAAAATCAAGAAAACCAAAGTTATTTCTTGAAGGTTACTATTCACCATCTTCTTCCTTGATTTATTGGAAGAGATTGTGAAGGAATTAGAAGCTTAAACTTATAGGATATCCATATCTATGTACAAGGAACCTTAGATAATTACCTTGTGATTTAACAATGCTTGGAACTTGATTTTTGGAAATTTCTTCTTTGAAAAAGAAGAAAAGCCGAGAGCAAGCTTGGAAGAAAGAGAGATTTTTGTGTTTTTGCTTTGATTTGATTTTTGGTTGGTTGTTTTTGTTTAGATTTTGGTTAATTACCTTAATAACCTTGAACTTTGTGTGGTTATCATTCATCCACACCTCCTTCCCTCCTATGTCATGCTTACATCACCTTATTGTGTCATCATCCCTTACTTGTCCTCTCCTTATTGGTTGGATGACCTCATCATCCCTAACCTCCTTGATTAACTTCCTAATTGTTTGCCTAATGACCGCTGATCTGTTATACGGTTCGCTTAACTTTCGTTTTTGTTTATCGTTTGAGGGATCATACCCGGGATCTTATTACTTGGGTTTCCTTAACCTTTCTCAATACATTCTAATCCTTTTATGATCCTCTCTTATAATCCTTTATTTAAATCCTTTTTATCCTGTTACCTTATACTCAATTCTTTCCGTATCTAGTGGATTTCCGGGAAAAATCAAAGTGTTCGGAATTGGATTCTGACGATCTTTACATACACTTATATACCATATAGAGTACTAATAAATCTCAGAATATCATAAAGAACCCCTACATAGTGTGGCATGAAAAGTTTTCTTTCAGCATAATCTGCAAAATCACTATTCATAAGGGTTTCAAAAATTTCCAAAAATTGGGGTTATTACAGTCTCCCCTCCTTAAAAGGATTCCGTCCCGGAATCAGATAGAAAATGAATAGGGATACTCTCTTAGCATTGCACTTTCTAACTCTCGAGTAAATTTTCCCACATTGTGGTCCTACCACCAAACTCTGCCTAGTTTGATAACCCTTCTCCTAAGCACTTGTTCCTTTTCACTCTATAACCCTTCCTGGTTGCTCCATATAGGTTACGTCGGGTTGCATGTCTATGCGCTCATATGCCCCTATTTATCTGGCATCCGAATTACACTTCCTTAACATTGATACGTGGAACACGTTATGACTTGCTACAGTTCGGGGGTAGGGCTAGCTCGTATGCTAACTTCCCAATATGTTTAGTATATCCAAGGGTCCAACAATTTGGACTTAGCTTTCCT
>NW_027420611.1:0-544 GCF_009905375.1 Apium graveolens | reverse complement strand
TTTTTTCTCCGATACTGAGTCGGGATGCATTATGGATATTTTCACATAATTTAATCCATATTGATGTTTTAATTTGAACCGAGCCATATTTCGCGGATTCGGACGAGAAACCGAGTAGATTTGGCTGAAATGGAGTTTTCGGTGAAAACTCAAAGGGGTTAGTACACGGTTTTTTCTCCGATACTGAGTCGGGATGCATTATGGATATTTTCACATAATTTAATCCATATTGATGTTTTAATTTGAACCGAGCCATATTTCGCGGATTCGGACGAGAAACCGAGTAGATTTGGCTGAAATGGAGTTTTCGGTGAAAACTCAAAGGGGTTAGTACACGGTTTTTTCTCCGATACTGAGTCGGGATGCATTATGGATATTTTCACATAATTTAATCCATATTGATGTTTTAATTTGAACCGAGCCATATTTCGCGGATTCGGACGAGAAACCGAGGATTTGGCTGAAATGGAGTTTTCGGTGAAAACTCAAAGGGGTTAGTACACGGTTTTTTCTCCGATGATACTGAGTCGGGATGCATTATGGA
>NW_027420610.1:0-121466 GCF_009905375.1 Apium graveolens | reverse complement strand
GCCATTAACAAAATGCCTTCTACAGCTGGTGAGCCATCTGAGGAATTTGGAGCAAATTCTGATGATGATGACTCTATTTCTTTTGATGGAAGCATGAACTTAGGGGGAGATGAAGGCCCTAGTTCAATTCCAAATCTACCTGAATGGGCCTTGACTAAGGAGTACAGATCAGGGGAATTCAATGTCTCTTTAGTCAAACAAATCAACACTATTCAACAGGCCATTCAGAATACTTCACATGCAAGTATCAAGGCTATCCTTCAAGCTCACCTGGACTCACTGCATCTCATGAAGGTGCAGCAAGTGAAGCAGAATCTGAGTATGGATGATCTCAGGAAGGATATTGCTGACTTGAAATCCTATACTTCAGAAAAATTGGATTCAGTCATGCCCTATGGTACATTGCAGGACTTGGTTTTGAGATTGAAGAAAGAATCTGTTACTGAAAAACGGTTGGCCAAGTTAGAAGACAGAGTTCAAGTTATTGAAAATTCTGTGGCCACCATTCTTCACAATCAACAATCTCAAACCAGTCTCCTAATGCAGCTGGCAAAAGCACAAGGCTTGACCCCTCTCCTTGATGATAACAAAAAGGGGGAGAGTAAAAGGGAAGGGGAAGGAGAGCCATCTACAAAAGTCAACATATCTAAAGTGCTAGTTCCTGCCATCACTACTTCTCCAATCATTCAAATCAAGGGCAAGCCTGATGGAATTGATTTGATTCAGCTAGCAGCAGCTGAAATTCAAGTGAAAGAGCAAAGGAGGAGAATTGATGAAAGGTTGCAACTGTTGTTTGGTTCTACACAAGACAAATCAACATCTGTGAAATACAGCACAAAAATTGAACCAATCAACATGGAGCTCATGCCAGTAGGGAGTCATAAGGTTGGAGAAGCTTCTTCCAAAGAGCTACAAGCTATAATTCTCAAGCCCAATGAAAGATCCAATAAGGACTCAACAAAGAATCCTTTAAAAGAAGTGGACTTTCCTTCTCCAAAAGCTGATGAGAACAAGATTTTAGGCAGAAGTATTGCTTATCTCAAAAAGACCATGGATGAGGCTGTAAGGAGAAATAGAGCTATTATCATTAGAGAGGGAAAGAGCATATGTGTGATGCAAGGACATCCCAAATTCTCAATAGCCAAGAAGGAAGAAGACAAGCAATTAAAGGCTGACAAAAGAGCACAAGCAAAGCTTGAACAACAGCTAAAGTCAAGTCTAGTTGAAAAAGAAATTGAAGTCAGGGGTGAAGACAAGACTACAAACCTAGATGAGGTTTTAGGGAGTATATTTGGTGAGAGTGTGGAAGAAAGAGAGGAATGGCAGAAGGGAAACAGAAGAAAGGTCAAGGCACATAGAAGGAGTGGAGATAACACTGAAGTAACCAAATCTATATCTAAACCACTACCTTCCATACCTGAACCCCTTGTTGCTGATCCCACAATAAACATCCATGGTGAACCAATCATTCCAAAAGAGGAACCTATTGATTGGGACACTATCAAATTGCCTACCTTTCTAACCACTCTCCCACTACCAAAGAAACAGAAAAGAAAACCAAAATCTACACCTCCCATAACCTCTAAGAAATTCACTCAAAAACAAAAACCTAAGCCTAAGTCACCCATTTCTAAAGATGATTATGTTCACATCTGTGACATAAAAGAAATTTCAGACATTGAACTCTATCTGGATGAGCTGGAGGATGTAAGGGGAATAGCTGCCTACAGACAGTTACCAGAGAGATTAGTGTTCAGATATAAAGGAGCTGGGGAAAGAACATGGCCTCTCCACAGGATTCTGGATGAAGGCTACTCTACCTTGATTAGAGTCTATTCAGCTATACAAAAGGATTCTGGCTTTACCAGAACTGCCAAGACTGAAATTCTCAACAAGATAGCCAAGATAAGGAAAACTTGGAGGGAGCCCAATGCTTTACCCAGGACTTTACTCATTCAAGAAAGGGAAATGAAAATTCTCAAATCACCTCATTGGTTGATGGAATTTAGAGATGATAAAGGAGTCAGAAGATTTTTCAGACTTGAAGACCAACTCAAGATTGCCAGCAATGAAACTCTCAAAGAAATGCAATCTAAGTTGGATATCAGTGTTGAAGATGAAGCTGAATTCTTCAGACAACTCCAACTCCAAATTGAGGAAAACGACAAAAGGCTAGGAAAGAAAACCAGGGAACAAAGAAGAAAAAGATGATTTGCTCAGACTAAAGGAGTGTCCTTGGAAACACTGTAAATCTTCAATTATCTCCTAGTACATACACTTTTGCAGCATTTTTAAATTTCTACTTAGTTTTAATTCATATATCTGTTAAGTGTTTTGTTATCATCAAGTTAACCCTGAATTTATGCCTACAATTCTTATAGACATAAATAGGGGGAGATTGTTAGGAATGTATGTGCATTAGTTTGATGATATGTTTAACAAAATACTTAAGTAGAAATTTAGTGTCTGTAGCCTCAACGGATAAGACCACTTTGGCTATCCGTTGATGGTGTAGCTTTACTTAGAAATAAGTCTAGTGTTGTAGCATATTTCAGTCTCTGTATTTAAAATGTAATTCTTGGAAGTTGAGAGAAACTATGAGTCATGTTGACTACTAGATGATATGCAGATAGGAAGGCCAATTGTAAATACTTCATGCCTTGTAATTTTGTATAAGTGAAGTGGTATCAACGGATGACTTAAAGACCTTCAACGGATGAGAAGCTAAGCTTCAACGGATGTCTCTAAAGCTTCAACGGATAAAGTCATCAACGGATAACATCCTTCAACGGATGAGTGCATCAACGGATGAAAGCTTCAACGGATAACATCCTTCAACGGATGAGCGCATCAACGGATGAAAGCTTCAACGGATGTTCTGATGATTAGCCGTTGATAAGGGGTAGTTGTACCTACAAACAGAGGCACATGGGTTGATAGAGACAACTGAGATGTGGTAGCCGAATTTCAGGAACAACAGAAAAAGCAGCCGTTCTTCTCTGGTACAAAGATGCAATAGTCAACAAAGTACTGGAGTGAACAGGAAAAGAAGCAAGTGAAGATCTTATTTTATTACTGTATTTTATATTGTTCTTCACTTGTACACTTGGTAATATATAAACCAAGTAGAAGCTAGTAATTAGAGTAGAGATTTTCCAGAGCTGTTTAGAAAAATATTGAGAGAAAGTTCATCTAGTTTGTACTAGGATGCAGCTGTGATCAACATTGTTTAATCACAGATTTTCTAAAATACCATCTCTGGTGGAACAACAAATCCACCAGAAAAGTTTTTAAGGTCTGTTGTGTTCTTTACATTTGTGCTTGAATATATATCTGTCTGTATTAGCTTAAAGCAATTCACACACTTGTTCTTCTTGAACACACAACTTTCATAAACTGCTCAAAACTTGAAAAAGTTTTGAGATTTACATTCAACCCCCCTTCTGTAAATCTCATTGTTAGTCCACTAGGAATAACAGTTAAAACACCAAAAGAAGGATGACCTAACCGGCTATGCCATTGAAACAAAGACTCTAAAATAGGATTAGATTTATATGACACCTAATAACTTGTCGAGGGAGAAATAGAACTCCCTTCCATGACATAGAGACCATTCACCACTTTACCACTGCCAAGGACCTTGCATGTCGCCAGATCCTGAAAGACACGGTGAGAAGGGAAAAACGTTACTGAACAATTAAGATTTTCAGTAATACGAGAAACAGATAATAAATTTGCTGACAATGAAGGAACATGTAAAAAATCAAATAGTGGTAATGATGGGAGACAAATAGAAGTGCCCTTTCCGTGAATAGGTGCAAAGCCTCTATCAGCAACACGTATATTACCAGTTTTATCATGATATGACTATAGGAAATTAGAAATTTTAGTCATATGTGATGAAGCTCCAGAATCAATGATCCATGATGTTGGGCATTTATCGGAGATAAAATGACAAGATTTGAGCAGAATTGGTTATGGGGGTTGGAGGAGTGACGTTTAGTTGAGACATAAACTGACGAAAAGTATTGAGTTCTGTGGTAGTCATCATCCCTGAGGAAGAAAATGACTCATTATCTGATATTGCATGATGAGCATTCAAATGAATCCCTCATCATGTGCCTCTTCCTGAACTTCTTCCAAATGAGGCCCCTCGGTAGACACCTCGGTCGCATCCTCCTCGTCCCCGAGTTTTGAGGTGAGGATGCAAGACAAAGCACGTTTCACGAGTGTGATATGGCCTATTGTAATAATCACACTGAGGGACATATTTTTCACCTATTAGAGCCGCTGACATATGTTCTAGTTTTTCTGCCTCAAATTGCTGAACATTTCCAATTAAGAGTGCAGATCGATCTAAATGGGTTGTTGGAGCCAAACTTTGTTTTCGACTTTCTTCTAGCCGAACGCGACCATATGCATCCTCAACGGTAGGAAATGGAATATGTCTGATAAGTTGATTTTTAATTGAATCATAATCATCAAACAAACCATCAAGAATTTCATCACCCTTTCCTCAGTCATCATTTTTTGATATTTCTCTTGATCTTCTGCATTTTTACACTCAAATATTGAGTAATGACCCATTTCGCTCCACAACAACGTAAGCTTAGAGTAATATTGAGCAAGTGTTCGACCTCCTTAAACTAGTTCCCATATCTTTCGATTGACCTCGAATCGCTTGGCCACATTTCCGGAGAATGAATAAGTCCGGTTGAGAGAATTCTAAACCTCCTCAGTTGTATCATTAAGATATAGCTTTTGCGAATATGTACCTCCATAGAGTTAAACAACCATGAACAAACCATGGCATTTTCAGAATCCCAATTATCAAAACTTGGATCGATCTCCAAAGGCTGTTTAGCCTTTCCATTGATATATTTCATCAATTTATGGGATTTTAATGCCATAGTACAAGCTTTGGACCACTCGAGAAAATTTTTTCCATCAAATTTGGGATTCACTAAGGAGTACTATGAAACCCAGACTTACTACTACACTGTTGTCACTTGTAATAGATGAATCAACAACTTCAGCCATATTAAATTAAATTCAGACCGAATAAAAAAAATTAGTTAAAGGTATTGTTTAGAGCTAGCCCAACCCAATAATAATTTAACATGCTAATTTTATAGACTGGCATAATTTTGAAAAATACTCCAAGCCCAATATTCACTAAGCCCAGTTTTTAGTAAGGACGGGTACAAATTATAGTGAATGTCAGCCGTGTGTATATCTTTTAAACCAAACAATAAGCACCAATAAAAACTGATATAGAGATACCTATATATCTATAAAGTTTGGATTAGTCATACCAGACATATATAGATTGGGCTGGAGAAGATGAGCAGGAGTTCCTAAACAACCCTGTTCAGATTCTGGATGAAGAAGATTCACGTGCCGACGCGTACAGCGCGTGTGGTCGTTAGGTGGCGTGTGGAGAGGCACATGTGAGTCCTGGATGAATTTTTTTCCGCCGATAAAGGACTGGTTGGATGTATAGTGGTTGTCTATAACTGGATAGATTTTTGTTTGTGTTTTAATCAGAACTCATTTCATGTGTTCATGAAACAAAATCTGGGCACTTAGGCAGAGTGGAGGGGTTTTCCTTGGAATACCAATAAGCTTCAGGTGAAACAAAACTCTCCTTTACGATCTAACCATGCTCTGATACCATCTTAGAAGTAGGTATATATATGTATGATAGATAGAAATAAAGAAATTGAAGTATATATGAACTACAATGTATATTTAGAGGAGAGTAATATAATTGCTTATTAGATTATTACAGGAGAGCTAGGCTCTTATATAGAAAGTAAAACTTGGAGGCTAAGTATTCTACAGTAACTTCTGTCATGCTATGGTCACAATGATGATGTCATGATACTTATGTCAGCTTTATCTTAACAGTAAAATAGTGAGTTGTTAAAATAAATTATAATATTATATTATTTTTTTAAAAAACATAAAATAATTTTTAATAATTATGTTTTTCAATCACTTAAAGGGGCTTTCTTCCTTTATTTTATTTTATATGTCTTTTCTAATCTAAACCAATTTAACTAAAATATCAAAAATTACTAATTTTTTGACAATCGACATCAATAATTTAAAATTAATGTACGATTTTTAAAATTATGAATATTTCAATAATTTAAACTAAAAACATTTTTGTTCTTAAACTCGACTTGTGAAATAAATTGATAAAATTATATGGATTAAGAAACAAGTGTAGAGTGTGCATATATAACTGTAAGTTGAAATTAGTACATGATCTCCATATAACTTATAAAATAATAAATTATATCTTAAGCTTGGTCGATTAAAAAATATATGCGAACTATTAGTGGACAACTCGACTCGGCTCGAGTTTGGCTCGGTTCGGTTGTTCGTGAGCAAACTCGTGTTCGGCTCGGCTCGTTTATAAACGAGCTGATCGAGAACATTTTTTCGGCTCGGTTTTTAAACTCGGATCGGCTCGTTTTAAAAAAAAATTATGCTCGGCTCGGCTCGGACAGAACTCGGCTCGATTCTGTTCGTTTGCAGCCCTATCCAAGACCGGTCCTGAGGGCAAGTAATACGCATGGGGTATCTGTCATTCTGGGGAAATTTTTTATAAAAGAAAACATACTAAATAAAAACTTATAAATGAAAAAAGAACGGTAACAGAGCTTTGAATTCGAATTTGATTAGGCCGTATCTCTATTCTAGTATTGTGATAGGAATTGTTTAATATGTTGGTTATGTGATCTATCAAAAAACAAATGCTAACAAATTCTTAATTTAGAAATTTGATTAAAGAATTTACTACAAAAAAATGGGAGGAAAGTAATTTTGAAGTTGTGAGTTAACATATGTTTGTTATAATTATATGTTTTTACTTTGTTATAAATAAAAACATATTTTTTGTCAAAAAAATTATTGTTCAATTCGCAACATGAAAAAACCAAAAGTTATACCCTTTTTACGTGCATGGTTCGATAATAACTCAATTTTGGTACTAGTACATCTTTGCGGGATTTCTGCCTTTACTTTATAAGCTTCAATTTCTTTGGGAAAAAAAATTGGAAGAAAAAGTTATCTATCGGAACAATACTCTTAGAGATTAATCCTAATGACTTATACTAATTTTTATATTTATGTTTTATATTTATGACATAATATGAAGTTTTGAATTTCGAGATACTTACTTATGAGCTAACGGGTCACATTTAGGCTAAGTATCCTATAAAAAGACTCCCAAGAGCGAAGCTCAAATAGATCAAATTGTTTTTATCTTAATTTGCGATCTTCTCTCCTTGCTGGATCCAAAACGAATTGGCTTATTCAAAAAATATTCATATTCAAAAGCCTAAAATAATTATTTCAAAATTGTTTAGAGTAATGGTTGGACAAATTTTTCTGAGATGACATCTCAAAACTCGGGGTCGGCCCTGAGTGTAACCATCGGTATTGAATTGGTATTGAACTCTCCTTGGACCGTAGACTCTTTCTTTATTTTTAACATTTGGTATAACATTTATGCACGTTAAGGTCTTTATGCCAAGAAAATCATGAATCAATCAATTACACACATGTATATGTATAATGTAAAGAAGAAACCCGAGAGAACCAATATTGTTGGAGAGATCTAACGTGGTTGATATAAATAAAATCTGCATATTTTTTTAAAATAATTATAGCCAATAATTTTATATTTATTTTCTCTAAGATTTTATGACATGTTTGTCAAAACATATTTTTCATTGATAGTTTGTAAAAGTTTGACATAATTATTGGGGATGTTTTAAAAAAATTAAGGGTAGAAACACTTTTGTTAAAATGCAGATTTTTTTAAAAAAAATTGTAAAATAAAATTATACAAAAATATTATCATTTTCAGATTTTTTTTTTTGCAAAAAATTGTTTTGCGACCAAAATAAATAGTAATTTTAAAATTTAGTAATAATAATATTTTTATCTTTGATACGTTAGATGCACACCTATTAAAGAGGTAAATAAGTGTATATAACAATCTATATAAATTATAGTGATTATCCCGTGTTAACTTATTGATTTGAGTTTTCGGTAAAAAAACTTAATGATTTAGCTTGATAGTAAAAAAAATGTATACTCATTATTAATAGGAAAATCCATATTTTATTTGGTCACAGAAATATCAAAACAATAAAAAAGAATTTATATTCTTTATTAATAAAGGAATCCATATTTTATTTGGTAACGAAAATACAAAAAATTAAAGTATCAAAATTTTAATACTGACTATATAATTATTATTTTGATTATATATTTATTATTTTAATCCTTGTAATTTTATTTTTTAATTTTATTATTAATTAAATCCTCCATATTAACATGAATTATATTATTATTCGACTTCATCTTCTTACTTTATGTTAATAAGCGAAATCATATCTTATTTGGTACTAAATACCAACTTTTTTATACTAACTACATAATAATTATTTTGATTATATTATTATTATTATTATTATTGTTGTTGTTGTTGTTGTTATTATTATTTTGATCCTTATATAGTTATTTTTCAATTGTATTATTAATTAAATCATACATATTACGAACCTTATTCTCATTATCAACCTTAATAATATATACTCTGTATTAATAAGAAGTAAAATCATATATTTTTTCCTACTAAAATATCAAAATACCAAAATTCGGTATTTATTTTATAATAATTATATGATTATTATTTTAATCTCTATATAGTTAATTTTAAATTGTATTATTAATTAAATACTACCTATTAACACGAGTCATATTCTTAATTAACTTCGTCTTCTTTTAATTAATGCACACCTTATTAGTAGCGAACTTATATTTTATTTGGTACTAAATCATTTAAGTAGAGAGTCACATGTCGAAGATGATAAATTGAGAAAACGGAGAAAAAACATGGACATAGTGATATTTGCATGGCTATAGTTTTACTTAAATTGGATTATTAAAATTGAATTGATTAAAATTAGTGGATCATGGGTTGTTTCGTAGTTATAATGGATGAGCAATTAGCATTAAAGCCCCTCCCATCAGAGAATGATAATCGATATCACAGCTAATTGGGGAAGAATCTAAAGTTTTAAAATTTATATTTTCAAAATTAGACAACAATTTGTAGAGATTTTATTTATTAGTTAAATTATAATAATGCTACATGGATTGTGTCTTGAGCAGATCAAAAGAAGAGGTAAAGATGACTCAGGAGAATTGCGGACGCTACTGAGATTATATACACCCCCAAGCTAACTCTATCCCACACTTTTGTGAGCATATTCTCTATCAATCAAACCCTCTCTTGAAACCCTCCTCTATCTTCAAAAATGACGAAATATTGGACCTGGCCCCCTGTTAGGTAATGAATACAACACAGGGGGTGAATGTGTTTTAGATATTTTAAGGCTTTTAAACGTTTGTTAGTTGGCGAACAAAGCAGGTAAGAAATACAGCATTATTATATTAACTGAAAATAAACAGTGCACACAATATTTCAAAACTCACTTAATTTTATATTTAAAATAAGCTAGTGTTTTGCTATAAATCATGGGTTCTTTGTAAGTAAAGAACTCAACTTCTTCATTGAGAGCAGTGGCGGATGTAGAATGTGGGCTCAGGGGGCTTCAGCCCACCCCTGAGTCCGTAATATCCCCAATTCCTATATAAATTTTGGGTATTTTTTATAAGCCCGCCCTTCTAAATATTAGCCAAGCCCATTAGTATATTTGACCCCATTCAAACCACTAATTATTAAGTTAAACACATATGGACTTGTTACTGTTAAGTGAAAAGATTACAAAATAATCTACAACTCTACTCTGGTACTGGTCTATTGTGCGCCTGATCTTCCTCTTCCGTGGCATGGACTTCGGTAAAAATTTTATATTAATGAAGCCCCCTCCTTGGTAAAATCCTGGATCCGCCACTGCTTGAGAAAGTTACAAGAAATTTTAGATCTGTTTGATACCCTTAAAAAGAAAGGACCAGTGTTTACTTTATAAATAATAAACAAAGGTTTACATAGCATGCAATAAAATGAAGTAAACCCTACTTGAAGTTATCTCTTAAGCTTTCCATTTTTATCTTAGTGTATCTTTGCAAATCCTGTGAATCTGTGACTTTCCTTTGTCAGTTAATCTTGGCATTTGATCTTGTACTCTTCAAGCTGCTTTTGTAAACTTTTCAATCTAAGTGATTAGATCGTTTGTTGATTGATAATCTTGAGTATTTAACTTGTCAGTATTCTGTACTTGAGCTTCATATCGAGATCTCCAGTTTTTATTGTAGAAAACTGACATCTCGATAAGTATAATGGCTTATCGAGATCTCTTAATTCTCTACAAGTGTTTTGACTTGTCGAGGTCTCTGAGTTCTCGAGGTAACTTTGACTTGTCGAGGTCTCTCAGTTCTCGAGGTAACTTTGACTTGTCGAGGTCTCTAAAACTCTGCATGTAGAAATGACTTGTCGATATCTCTAAGATCTCTATAGGCAAATTGACTTATCGATATCTCTGAGATCTCTAATAAAATATTTGACTTGTAGATATCTCCAATCTTCATGTCTTCATTTGAACTTGTCGATATCTCTGAGACTTCTCAATAGGCCAATTAGGACTTCTCGATAAGTCATTCTGGAGTTCTCGAATTACTTCTCTATATGACTTGATCTGTGACTTGTAGATATCTTGACTTAGAATATTTTTCCCAAAATAGATTTATTCAGCTCCAAACTTCTTCACAATTTCTCTGAGGCATGATCTTCTTGATTTTCTTCCAAAGTTTATTCTTAGGCTTGAGACTTTTTAAAGAAAAATACTCCAGTCTAATCTTTGACATTTTTACAGACTCAAATAATACAGTACATAATACAAATTTAGATTAGCATACAACTAATTCTTAGGGCTGTCAATTTGACTTACTCTTCTTATAGTACAGGCATGTCTTGCACAACAATCTCCCCCAATTTGTGAGAAGATTGCTTATCACAAATTCATGTCTGGTAACAAGACTAACCCCAAGTTTTAATGAACAGTAAAATATTACATACAAAATTGATAGAAGTACAACTTTTATACATTAAGTGATTACAAGAGTTTGAAAGATACACTCATCACACAAATTTCTCATAGCCTGTTTTCTGTCTAATGAGGTCATTTAAGTCTACAAGTACATGCAATTCTTCTATGATTTGAGTCCCTCTTAGAGCTTTCACAAGTATGAGCCAATCATCTAATGAATAACTATTCAACTAACCAACTCTAACTCTTGAGAATCTGCCAACTTTAATGTTCAGAAAATGTCCATCCTTGGAAATTCTGCTCATCCCCTTTGCTTTGAGTTCTTCAGATCTTTGCTCAAACATTTCTATATCTCCAACATATTTCCTTTCCCTCTCTTCTCTTTTAGCCTTTTCTTTTTCTCTTCTTTCTTCCCTTACTACCAACCATACAGCCAATACAGAGCTCCATGCCATTGTTCCAGTATCCTTTTATCTCTGTGGTTGAAAATGTGTCCATTAAACTTCTGCCAAGTAAACTATAGGAACCATCCTGATAGTAGATTCTTAATTCTCTCAATGATACAACCCAAACTTTAACTATTTCTTCATAGAGTTGTTGAAAATAATCATCATCTGTGATGCACCAGTTTAGAGATAGAAAATCATTTTGATTAAAACAGTTCCAGATGGCCCTCTTAGTAACTTGCAGTTTCTTTGATTTTCTTCCAACATATTTGAAATGAATTTTGGTTGGTGGCTTGAATAAAGATAGGTTTGAAATTTTCTTTAGAGAAGTTTGGCTTGAGGTGATTGATATTTTCAGTATGGTGTTTGCAGTGTGTTTGTAGAGAAATTTAAGCTTAGAGGTTAGAGGTGGTAGAGTATTTGAGTTTATTGGCTTAGAGGGTTGAGCAAGTTGGATTTTAATTGATTAAACATTTTTCTTGGTTCTTGAATCATCCTCATTATTCTTTCTTCTCTTCTCATCCCCCTTCTTCTCATCATTTTCCTTCTTCTTAGCAACGTCCTTGCTGCTAGTTGCCTTGGTGGATTGACTTAGATTTGAGCCAGAAGGTTATTGATCATCTTTCTTCTGCTCATCATCATCCAATTCATCCTTATTGATTTGATTTTTAGGCAAATTGACTTCAGGATTCCTCAGATATCTCCCTAACAGCTTGATCATTTCTCCATCCTCAACAGTCTTATACTGCTTAGTCTTCAAGTCATTCTCTAAGGTCATAATGATCTTTTTGTTTGCCATGACACATTGCTTAGGAATTTGGAAGTGTTTACAATGTTTGGTGGTAGAATAAATGTATGCCACTCCCTTGCTTGGCTGTAAATATGCTTCTGGAAATGTAGTTACTTGAGTCTTCTTCAATTCAGTTAACAAGAGAGTGTCCAACTCATATGCCCTTCTTGTTATGAGATAGTTAATAAACACATGTATACACCTGTCTACCCCTAAGTCATTTATGTTGACCACAATCCTTTTTTCTTGGAAATTATCCCTTGTCACCAAGATCACCCTTAAAAAATTTATGGACTTGTCCAAAGCCTTGTTATATGTGAAGAAATTATAGTTAAGAGAAGCCCTGAGAGCCTTGAGCAATTCATCAAATTCCCTGCTCAAACTAGGTCCTTCAGCTGCTTTGATAAGCCTCTCCATTCCAACATCAACTTCTTGAGATTTGCCTTTATTAGCAGCTTGAACAGCTTGGGTAGATGATCTTAATAACCTAGCCTCTATCTCCCCCTTAGTCTTGTTAGCAGGTAAGATGAGAGGTGTAGGGATTTCAGGCCTCATAGCTTCTGAAAGTTCAGGCAGTTGAATGTTGAGTGCAACCATGATGGCTCCTAAAGACACTGTAATTTGCATTTGTAGGTGCTTGTGAGAGTCCACCAAGGTCTGGATATCAGCCTGTTGACTAGCTACCATTGTTATGAGTTGGGAGACTTGAGATGTGAGAGACACATTTGCTGACTGTAAGGTAGAAACTTGATTTTGGAGAGCTTGGATCTGTAGGTTGGTTGATGTTGAGATGGGTTGTTGTTGAGAGCTGGAAGATGTTTAAGTGCCAAATGTTGCTTGAACAGCCTCCTTGATTCATTCCATCAGAAGAGAAGATGGCTCATATCTACTTTGATGAAGTTGATTCAGCATGAGTCTTGTGTCATTTGATTTTGTGATGTGCTGTTGAACCACTTCATGCAAAGCTACAAATGATTGCTTTAGATTTTTGAGATTTGTATCCATTGTAGTCAGATCAAATCTTGCCATCTGGTCAACAAAATGTTGGAATTTTGATTGGATCTTGACTTGTGAAGGGATGATTTCATCCATCTTATCCCTCACCAATTTTCTGATCTTGTCCTAGATGCCCGGTCAAAGTTACATGAAGTTCTTTACCAAAGAGGTGAAAAGCCTTGATTTGAGCCTTTGTAGACTTCATTGACTGCATCATACACTTCTTGGTGTAGTGAGGATCTTGGCATTACTCCCCAAAATAGTAACATATTCTTCCCTGAACCTTGCCAAGACTACACCATATATGGCCTCTTCCAACACTTTTTTTGGTGTTACAAGCAAAAATGTTACCTTACATCCCCCAAAATTGATCTAAGCTAACATATTTTTTTAGCGTTGCAGTAGAGATTAAAAAGTGTTACCATAGACAGGAGCAAAATGCTATTGTAACATAAAAAAAGATGTTAGTATTGATATTAAAAAATGTGTTTCTATAGAACTAAAATTTTAGGCGGTTCTTTTTTTCTATGGGACATCATTCAGGCGCTTCTTTTTTGGACCAAAATTTTGGGCGGCCCAAAAGTAACTAAAAACCTCGCTCATTTATTTTATCCAAAACACATGGTTTGTTCAATTATTTATCACAAAAACACGTCTCAAAAACACACACAAACACATCTCACTCTCTCCCATACCAAAACGCACAGTTGTTTCAGAGCCATTGCAAGATGAATTAGGGTTCAAAGTTGAGCTTCTCAGTTGGGTTATAGTTGTTAGGTTTGAGTTGAGCTTCTCAATTAGCTTGAAGTGAATTACGGTTCTTAAATTGGGGCTTTTCTCAGTCGGGTTTAGGGTTTGAGTAATTGGGGCTTTATTTTCAATCGAGCTTTTCTCGGTCAATATTTAGTCAGGTATTCTTTATTTTCTTCTCTTATTTGCTTGTAATTAGGGTTTATATATTTGTGTTCTATCTTTTTATCATCACTGTAAGCATTAGTGTTTAGTGTTTAGTGTTCAGAACAGGCGATATTGTGTTTAGTGTTTCCACGGACACTCTTCTTGTTCAAGAGGCCATTAGTGAGAAGGTATAACCATTGTATGATGTTATGTTATTTTTTTTTCTTTACTGAATTTGCAATTTCACTTTTTAGGCTTGAAACTGTTAAATCTAGTGCTTTTTATGTATGTTTCACTATGATGGAACATAGTGAAAACTATGTTCAAGCCATAATGATACAACCAGCACAGAATTGTCAAAACTCCCGGTAACCCCATTTTGTTAATTATATGTATATACACAGTTTTTGTATATATATATATGTAAAGATTTAACATTTTTTGGTTAAAATGTAGGTGGGAAATTGGTGTATCAGAATACTAAGAAGAGAGCTAGTGGATCCAAATGCCCTGTTACTGGCAAGAGAATCCCAGGGGTAATTTATTTTCTTTCATTTTTATTTATGTTTAATATCTTTCATTATATTTTTGAAAATTATAACTTTTATGAAGCTTTGTTTTGTTTATTTTAGTTTTGTAATTCTTGTTTAGTGTATGTACTCTAAGTTTCGAGTAATAAAAATTAAATCTTTAGGAAAGTGGTTAGTCTTAAGACCATAAAATATAATTATGGCTAGTAGTTTGGCTGTTTTTTCCCATATTAAACAAATTATTTCAATAATGTGTTGCAAATTTACCGAAAACAATATTTATAAGGCAAAATCGTTCATTTCATCAGAATTATTTCTGAAGGGTTTTCATAATTCATATCAAATTGATGTTGGACCCTACAGAATTCAAGCCATCATTAACGAAGTTTCTACTTAGATTTTGCAAATTTGCTTCTACTTTACAAACATTAAAGTATTTTTCATTTGATTGGTTTTGGAAAACATGTTGAATTTGGGTTTTGGTTGTACAATGGAAAATATAGGTGGGAACTTTATTCATTACCTTTCTACATTTTTGGCTGGATTGGTGGTTGGTTTTGTATCAGCGTGGAAGCCGGCGCTGTTTAGCAGAGCAGTCATTCCTGGAATTGCATTTGCTGAAAAGGTAACTAAGCATTATCTATTTACAGGATTCGTAGAACTGTAACTAATGGCCTAATAGCATTATTTCTCCAAATCTCAGACGGTCGCTGCACGTTCGTGGAGGGTGACTCTGGTATTCTACCTTCAATTCTGAGTAATGTCAGAATTAAAGGAGCTCGCTGTAACCTATACACACAATAAGGTACTTGTCTGATATTTCTCCATGTGTTGCCTCCCGGACTAAATACTAAAACTTCTTATTTTAAGTTATCTACCGTCCTAATCCTACGTAAAGGACCACCTCCAGTACTTGTAATCTTGTAGTAGACTATCTTAACAACCTTGTACTGGTTAGTCTCGAGATAGTACCCAAATCCACACACCACTCTTTCTTCCTTATATTGCCTGGTTTTTGGCAGTTCCTGGTAGTCATTAGTGAAAGGATTGTAAATATAAACAGAATCCTTGTACCACTAAGCATTATCTATTTTTTCAATGATGCTCATATAGTTAATGAAAGGGTATGTGTTTAGTTATTTCTAGATCATCCTGATATTTCAGGATAATAACTATAGACTTCAGCCGTTCATTTAGTATTTCTTTTGTCTAAAAGTAATATTACTGAAGCTTGGAAAGAGTACTGATGGTCAAGCAATGTAGATACCCAAAACTCACAAAGCACTTAGGTAGCAAGAATGCCTGTTTTGCAGGTAAATTTTACTGAAGAACTACAGGTGAAGCATTTGAGAGGATGGTATAAATAATCCCAGTGACCTGAAAGAACAGGCCTAAGAACTTGCACGAACACTATCTTTTCCTATAATATGCAAATTCAAATATACCAGAAGCCTAAACAATTCATCTTAACTCAGTCTCCTTGAATATGCTCATTCAAATTTCAACTCCTTTTCATGCATATTATCCTTCATTTTGAGGACAAATAGGATGTCTCTTCCAACGTATTGTGGTGCTTTGTTCTCTTAAACTACATATTATTCTGTGTCACTAATACACAGAAAAATGCAGACATGCACGAAGCACGATTGCTCGCACCAGCACACTTGGTTGCTTTGACCTACCTTTATTGTTGTGATGTTTATATATCTGAGTAACCCAATTTATCCCTTGTAGGTGATTCCTTGTGTAGTGTTAGCTATTTTAGTTCATCCTTTGACGTTGCACAACTTCCTTAACAGAATATCCTGGGGATTTTATGTATATTTGGAGTCCGTTTCAGTGCTACCTCAACTGCGGGTCATGCAGAATACTAAGGTAATAAATCAGAATGCTAATGATAAGTTTTCTTTCCTTGGCAACTTCATGTGTAATTTCTATTTCTTTTTGGTTTCAGATTGTTGAACCATTTACAGCTCATTATGTATTTGCTTTGGGGGTTGCAAGGTTCTTGAGCTGTGCTCATTGGGTTCTCCAGGTCTGATTCCAAACTTGTGTATAGATGATATTTACAGGGTAAGCTAGATAAGTTTTATCTACTTTGAGATGTGGAAAGGTTTTTTATTGCAGTATTATAAATGACATATGCCTTGCATGCATTTTATAATATAATTTACGGCAGCATGAGTTTTCCAGTATAAGCTGACATTATGTAAACAGGAGTTGGTCTTTTGTTGAATTATTGATGTATCTCAAGTATGCGGTAGGTTATAGACATATAATGTTGTAAAATTACTGCATTTAGCATCTACGAGATCATCTTCACAACTTTAGGTCAAGGTCAATGTAAGTCGACTGAAATATATTGTTCGATTAATAGTCATGCGTTGCCAATAAAGGTTTACATAAATTGCTAGAGTATTTAGGTAAAGATCATATCTTGCTAATAAAGGTTCACATAAATTGCTAGAGTATTGCTAGAGTATTTTTAAGTAGAATGTCATGCGTTGTGGTTTATAACTAATAAATGTTCATTATCTTGATTAACTGCAGATCGTTGTCGTTCTCTTGATTGGATCCCAGTTTGGAACATCTGGTCATGGAGAGTTCAGCAAGCCTGTAGGGAATGCCTCAAGGTCTGTGTCTACATTAACAAAAGATTGTCGCAAGGACCAGAGCTTATCCCAGTGGTAGCAACAAGAGAAGATGCCACTCAAGCTGAATATGACTATCAAGAGAAGAGATGTAGAGAAAGAGAAGAGATGTAGAGATGTCAAAACTTGAGATTATTTTTGTTTAATTAGAAAGGTCAAAATTTATGGCTTTTGGATGAATTCGCAAACTTTATTTATTTTAGTTCACTTAAACTTTGTATTGTTGTGTTGTATTTGAAATTTGGATTTGAATTCTTAAGTTAAATATGTATTTAAGTGTTTAGTGTTACAACTGTAATTAGTAGATATTTTTATGTTGGTAAGAACATGAAAGAAATAAAATAATAAATACAGAAGTGTTAAAAAAGAAATGTTACAATAAGATGTAAAAATGTTACCAAAAGATTGAAATGTTTTATCATCCTGTGTTACAATAGCAAAAATGATGTTGCGAAAGAGTTTACTGCAACATATTTTTTGATGTTACTAGATCTTTATGGGTGTTATAATAGAATTACGGTTACACCTGCCTTTTGTAACCATAGATACTGAAAGTGTAACAATAGGGGGTCTATTGTTACATTTTCAGCTATGTTACCAAAGGTTCAAAATCTGTTATCATAGACCCCTATTGTAGCACGAACAAATTCAACACCACGAAATTTTTGAAAAGTGTAACCATAGCCCAATTTTTTGCTTTAGGTAACATTTTTAGGCCATTTTTACACTTTTTTTGGGTGTTGCTAGAGGCCATATATGGTGTAGTGAGACCTCATCCATCTCCAAGGTGAAATCCTTAGAGAGCCAGGCATCCACATTACCATCCTACTTAGCTTCATTCACTATCTTCTGCTTTTTCTTTTCAACATCTTCATTATAACTGAGCAGAATTGTATGATAGTCTTGATTTGTCATGTCTATAGTGAGCATATATTGTGTGATGTTAGCAAGTCCTGAAAGTTGATCAACCAGAAGGTCATCTATTGTGGTTGATTGAGATTGAGCATTTTGTAACCACTGTTGGATAGGGTGAGATGGTTGTTGTGAAGGGTTGGATGTTGAAGGAATATTTGTAGGTTGAGAGGTGGAGGGTTGATCTGTTATGGAACCACATGTGACAGATGTCACAGTTTCACTCACAGGTTGAACTGTGGTTATGACAGCTTGTTCTACACTTGTGGTAGGAACCTATATTGGAATTGGAGAGGAGTTAACTAGGTTACTGTCATGTACTCTAATCTCAAACCTTTATATTTCTTTCAAAGCACTGCCACTTGAAAGTGATGTACTTGCATCCCCCATAGTTAGATCATTGGCAATTGAACTTCTAGCTTTAATTGTAATACCCCCAGATCTGGGGTCGGGGATCTGGGTCGTCACGGTCTTTCTTTCCATAAATATCACTTAACTTAATTAAAAATAAATAACCTCATGTTGTGACCCCACACTAACACACACCACAACACGTTATAGTCTCAGAGATGAAATTGAAATAAGTACAAGTCCTTGAATCCACAAATTAAAAGTTATTACAACCCAAAATGATTACTTAATAATTTTACAGTTAATTTCCATTATCTTCCATAAGTTATAATTATACATAATTGATTCCCAAAAGTAGAATGCCTGATCTACAGATAGATCTACCTCTGCAGCTATAGCAGCTATGATATCAACGGGAAGATGCGGGATGCTTCCCACACTCTTATGCTGGGTCAGCTGGAGTCTGGCCATCTTTCCTAACTGTTGTTGTGTGATGAAGAAATGAAGCAAGAGTGAGCATTACAGCTCGCAAGATAATATATAGTTTAATCAATAATGCAAGTATCTAAATAGATAACTTACTGGAAACCTTTATCAAGTGTAAGATAATTACTTACTGGATATAAGCTAAAAGGGAGATGAAGTTACCAAATACTTCACTATAATTATATCATTTTAGAAAACTACTTGAACTACCACTACTCAAAGTATAATAAGTTTTCGAAGTTCGTCACATAAATGAGACTACAAGATAAGACTTGAATGGATTCAGTCTTTGAAATATTAGTTGAAAGAATAAAGTTACGAGATACTTCATTAATCCCGATATATATATATATATATATACCTATATATATATACATCTCTTACACTCTTCTTCTATTAAAAGTATAAGCAGAGTTGTCATTCCCAAGAATTTTGGAAAGAAGATACTTTGGCATAAACCTGATATCTTGTTGATCATGCAAAGATACCAATAAGTAACCTTTTCTACTAGTAGATGGATGAATCCCCCACTGGTCATCACCCTGGTCGCATTAGGACCTTATGCTGGACTGCCACTCAGCCACTTACGCATTGATGGACTCCCACTGAGCCACTTAGACTTTCATGGACCCCCGCTGAGCCCATGTTGCTTATGCCAACGCATTTCAATTGGGCTTACTTCACGAATGTTGGGCAAGTAATCAAACTCTTTTATCAAGTTAGCAACTTTGTTGCTCCAAAAATACACCACGGAGCCGGATCCCTTAGGTTTTGAGCGAGTATTTAAATCCCCTTCGAAAGGAAGATCTTAAATCTGAAAATGAGTTATGGGATCCGCTCTAACTTTTAAAATCATTTTGAAGACTCGAAAACATTTTAAAGAATATTTAGAGTAATGATGATTTAATAAAATAAATCAATCCCGATATATTAGAAAATATCTGAATATTATTATTTAAATAATATTCCCATAAGGATAATCTTTATAAAAATAATTGAAGTAGAAGTTTTAAAAACTCATACTTGAAACGAATAATAAATAACAAAAGATATACTTATACAAAAGTACGATCTTTATTTGAATAATCGAAAATAAGTTTGATTATTATTCAAAAATATCGAATATATCTTATTCGATTAATAGTTATAGAAAACTATATATATATATATATATCACACTTGGGAACATCGACTCCCGGTTTAGAAAATGTTCACCTTTGGGTCCCCTATACTAAGGATATACGCAACTACTACTTATCTCTAACATAGGTATTATGCAGTTTATAAGCATTTGAATTTAATAAGGAGATATCAAGTTTACGAAACAGGCATGCATATATATCATATTAACATGCTCCAATATATCGCAAGATTTGCTAATGATACTCATGCACTTATCACAAGATAATGCATATACGCATATACATCACAACAACAGTATAACGGGTAGAAAACTTGCCTGAGCGACTGGGGGTGGTAAAAGGCATGGGGCTAGTCTGGTAACATATAAACAACATATAAGTTGGAATTAAACCACGGTCGCTTAAGAAACTAGTCTTTAACCAATTAGACCATAACGTTCGCTTTTGCGCTTAACGATTCACATAAGTCGCTCGAGTACCCTCGGCTCCACCATTTTTAATAAATTAACCGTTACGAATTTTAAGGCGACTCTTTCGCGAATACTCTACCACCTGACCTATTAATCTTACATAATTGTTTCTTACTCCAAATAGTCATTTAAGGACTTAACCAAGGATTCAAAGTAAGGTGAGGGGAAATGGTTTGTTCGCGAAACGCCGTTACTTAAAACGGTCGTTTCTCCTAAACCGTCCATCGGATTTAAGCGAACCACATATCAAAACGAAGATTATGATACAATCTAGCTAAAAATGGCAAAGTTACATATTCAACAGTTAGCTCTATGTCCCAAACACTAAGAGCAAGCAGTTCTATGAAAACGGGCATTACGAAGGCTATGTTTACGCGATTACCAAGTTTTAAACCACTCCAAACAACCACAATTCAACTCACAACCAACAATACAACCAGCCCTCATACAAACATTACTACATCAGTCCCAAACCTCAAGATTTTCCAATTCATTCAACCCCAAACATGAACTACTCACTATACTTAAGTTTCATTAACTATAAACAAGGTTCCAACATCCAAATCACTACAAATCCAATCCAAACTTTAAACACACAAGTATCATGCTTCTCATTTACTATAACAATCAAAACCATTCCTAATACTCAAAGTAAAGTTAGGGCTTGGAGGTGTTATACCTTCCTTGGAGTGATTAGAGTGGCTAGGAAGCCTTAAGAAGCCTTGAGATAGCCTAGGAATGCTTGGATCTTAAAGGAAAAACAAAGAAAACAAAGTTATTAACTTGAAAAAACTATTCATCATCTTCTTCCTTGATTTATTTAAAGAGATTGTGAAGGAATTTGAAGCTTAAACTCCTAGGGTAGCCATAACTAATCATAAGGGACCTTGGATAATTACCTTGTAATTTAACAAAGCTTGGATCTTGATTTTTGGAATTTTTCCTCTTGAAAAAGGAAGAAGGCCGAGAGCTTGTTCTTGAGAGAGCAAGTCTATAACACCCTCCAAATCCGGGGTATAGATTTGGGGCATTATTAATCATAACTACTCACTAATCCTGCACAAGCGGAATATAAAATATAATAATTACCACGCACTACTGCTACTCAGGATCTTTTAAGGTTAAGAGTTAAAAACAAGAATGACACACTAACTATATTACAATCCCATTTAAAACAATTTGTCTCAAGAACTCTCTTTATTACAAAATTTTATTCTATCTACATTCTCACCACACAACTTTATTCAAACCAACATTACTACTTATCCTATTACACCTGATCTGGTAACTCAAAGCTCTCTTCTGGGATAGGGATGAGCACTCTTAGTATAAGAGGGTCCCGCTGCTTGACTCGCTTCTTGACTATGCTGGTGCTGATGGGTTTCATTCTCTACCTTAACTGTAAAACAATAGGAATAACAATAAAAGGGGATGAGCCAAAATTGCTCAACAAGCCTACAACAATATATATAGTATAAAGAGAGAAGAATAAAGGAATCGTTAAGCTGCTGGTTTGAACAACCATCTGTTTCTGTAAAGAATAATAATTTGCCAACACTGGCGAGTGCCAAATGAACAAGACTGGAAACAAGAACCAACATATGCACTATAACCTGCTGATCAGTCAGGATACAGTGCGGATCTATACCCAACTACATAGACCCAACCAATATAAGGAGTACTCAGGCAACTATGGCCTATTAATTAAAGGTATGGGTAAAACCCAGTCCGTATCGTAACCATCCAGTCTAAAGTTTAGCATTTGGAACAATCGGAATACTTTTGATGTATCTCAACATCAGGATATATCAGAGTATATATATAACAAGGGTAAAAGTATTGGAATATGAATAGGGGATTCAATAAATTGGGAGAAATCAAGAATTGAAAAGAAATAGAAACAAGAATCAATAGTTGTGTAACAGTGTATATCAACAAGGATTATCAAAGTGTAACTGATAAGGAAAATGGGGTATAATTCACTATTCTGGATTTAAAAGAGGGAAAAACTTGCCTTTCGCGTACTTAACCTAGTTCAAATCACCGCCTTCGGTCTCCTGCTTGATCTGCCTTGCTGATACTGAATCAATCATAGAAAGATAGTCATTTAGATAACTTACTACATACGTGTATCTCGAATTGATACTACATAACCCTATCAATCTACCCATGCGAATCTATCTGACTCGCATATATACACATATAATTATATAGCACATAAGGTTCACATAACCACGTAAAACATATAGCACATAAAGCACATGATTGATTTTTGGACTTATAAATATTTTTAGAATCGATACTAGACCATACATGTATTAACTAACCCTATTTGATTTTATTATAATTTTCCGGAATTTATTTGACTCGATTCTACCCCTATTAGGGCCTATAAACAATTAACTAACACAAGACCATTCTCTTTCAGAAGAAATTATGACTTACAATTATTTTTATTTGATTCGCTTCATTTTTTTGAGTCTAGGGGTCTTCGTTTCGCTCAAATCGGACTAACGTTTTAATTATTATGAATTAAACAAGATTTAATTAATTAATAATTAATTATAAATAATTAATTATAATAAAATAATCCTTAATTATATTTTTAAATAATTAATTTATAATTATTGTATTTTAAAATAATGAATCCCTAATTATTAAGATTAATTATAATTTATTACAATTATTTACAAATTATTACCACTTACTCGATTAGATCGATTATTTATAAATAATCAATCAATACAATTAACTGATACGCTATTTATCAAATAAATAATTACTACTCGAACCATAATCTAACTCATCGATTAACTACTCGTATAAATACGAGCTACTCACATTCCTCGTATAATTATCGAACTATTATTATTATTATTTTTATAACTTATACGATTAATTAATTAATTAATTAACTGTTAATTATCCGATATGAATAATTAGTACGACACTCTTCTAATAATTATCACCCGACTAATAATTCTAACTTATCGATTCACTACTCGAATAGGTACGAGTTACTCGTATTATTCAACTAATTAACGAATTATTATTCGTATTATTCAATTATTTTTAATCTTATTTATTAATTAATTACCTAATTATTAATTATTTAAATAACTAATAAATAATTAGATAATTAATTAAATAATTAAATTCAAATTTCTAAATTAATAAAATAATTTAGAAATTAATTATAATAATTTTCAGAATTTAAATCTAATTTTTATTAGATTTTTAGAATTATTAAAATCTGATTTTGATTTAATAAAATACATATAAATAATTAATTAATCAGGAACATAAAACAGGAAATCATGTTTAGGGTTTTTGGATCGAAACCGGGTTGGAACCGGGTCGACTCCGGGTCGTCCAAGAACATAGCTGCCCGGCCAAAACTCCGACGCTGGCGGTCCTTTTTCCGGCGAAGAAAATGCAGCTAAGGACACGGGATATCCTGGCTTGCTTTTCCGTGATTTCTCCTCGTCAACATCCTGCAACCCCGTTCCTGCTCATCCCCTTCCTCAACCTTCGTTCCAGCCGTCCTCGTTGCTTGAATCTTCAACCGCGGCGGCGTCGCCGCTTTTCCGGCCAACCTCAAAACGAAGCCAAAATCAACGAAACCAGTGTCGTTCGATCGAGAATTCGACGATCTACACTTCCTCATCAACGATTTCATCAAACAATCACTCAATCGTAAAACCCAAATTCGTAGTTTAAAACCGAAAATACGAAATGAAAATCAACTCAACAATCAACAAAAATAATTACATAAACAGAAACTACGAATCACAAGCTTTGCAACGACTACTTACATGATCGATTTGGATGTCGGAATCACCTTCAAATCTGTGATTGAATTTCTGCCCTGTTCTTCACCAACAAACCCTAGTTCTTGATTTTTCTGAATTTTCTGGCTTTTTTTTTATTATAATTAACTAATTAATTAACAGTAAATCAGCTATTTATATTTATGAAAATAAGACCCCTAAATAAAATTAAGGGGCTAATTACACTCCTAATAAAAATATTTGGCCCCAATTTTTATAATTTTTGGGTATTAATTATGAATTTTTAAATATCCAATAATTACAAAATAAATGCTAAAATTTCCTAAAAATTGTGAATATTACAAAAATGCAAAGAAAAATGATGTATTATAATTTCATGATCATATAAAAATAAAAATGTGATTTTTGTGGGGTTTTTTGGTACCCGAAGGGGTCCAGAAAAGTCGTTTTTCGCGAAAAAGGTAAATTTGTAAAACGTTTAGGGGTTCAGAATAGCGATATGGTATAGGTTGTTTTTGGAAAAATAGGGCCAATGATTTTGTTTGAAATATGGGCTTTTAAAACATCGTTTGAGCTGTACGGGTTTTGATATTAAGTATATAACTTACGATAGAACACTCAATAAATATCCAAAACACGTTCGGATCAAAACAGACAACACGTAGCACATAGCAATTAGGGTTTAACGACTCAACACAGTTAATGACATAATAATACACATAATTTATCTTTATTATAATATAATACAAGCATAATTTCTCGGTCGTTACATTCTCCCCCCTTAACAGGATTCTGTCCTTAGAATCACACTATGTAAATAACTGAGGATACTTCTCTAACATATCATTCTCTAGCTCCCTGATTCTTCAACCACTGGGTTTCTCCACAAAACTCTCACTAATGGTACAGACTTATTCCTTAATACCCTCTCTTGCCGATCTAAAATTTTATTGGCTGCTCTACATACGACAAATCTTCCTGAAGTTTTATCGGCTCATATTCTATTACATGCTTTGTATCAGGATTATACTTCTTAAGCATAGATACATGAAATACGTTATGAATATGCTGCATATGGGTTGTAAAGCTAACTCGTACGCAACCTTTCCAACTTTCTTCAAAATTTCAAATGGTCCAACGTAGCGAGGTTTTAATTTGCCCTTGTTGCCAAACCTGGTTAGTCCCTTCCATGGTGATACCTTTAGCAGTACATGTTCCCCTTCCTGATAGTCCACATCTTTTCTGGATAGATCTGCATATTTACGTTGCCGATTCTGTGCTGCTTCAAGTCGCTTTCGGATAAGTTCTACTTTCTCCTTGGTCTGCTGAATCAGTTTTGGACCTAGAATCTTACGTTCTCCAACTTCATCCCAACATGTAGGTGATCTGCATTTTCTCCCATATAAAGCTTCATAAGGTGGCATCCCGATACTTGCTTAATAGCTGTTATTGTAAGAAAATTCCATTAGCGGTAAGTGCTCGTCCCAATTGCCTTCAAAGTCTATTGCACACACTCGTAACATATCTTCGATTGTTTGGATTGTCCTTTCACTTTGCTCGTCCGTTTGTGGATGATAAGCAGTACTCATGTTCAGCTTGGTTCCTAGACATTCTTGGAATTGTCTTCAAAATCTTGAATTGAAATGGGGATCTCGATCCGATACAATGGATACGGGTACTCCATGACGCATTACGATTTCCTTGAGATATAAGTGCATTAACTTGTCCAGTGAGAACCTTTCGTTGATCGGAAGGAAATATGCTGACTTCGTTAATCGATCAATGATAACCCAAATTACATCGTGATTTGCTTTCGTCCTTGGAAGTCCCACTACGAAATCCATGGCTAAGTGTTCCCATTTCCATTCTGGAATATATAGTGGTTGTAGTAGTCCGCTCAGGCGTTGATGTTCAGCTTTCACTCTTTGGCACGTATAACACTTGCTAAACCATTCCGTTATTTCTTTCTTCATATTTGGCCACCAAAAGTTTTCCTTCAGGTCTCTGTACATCTTTGTGCTTCCGGGATGAATTGAATATCTTGAACTAGGAGCATCTTGCAAAATTTCCGCTTTTAATTCCGGTACGTTAGGTATCCAGATCCTCGAAGCAACTCAAAAAATTCCTTTGGCATCCTTCTGACTAGTAATCTCTTCTCCTGTCAAATTGTCGATTTCCTGATTCATTACTTCTCCTTGACACCTTCTTATTTTCTCCAATAGTTCCGGCTGAAAAATTATAGTGTAAATCATTTCAGTAGAGCTTTCTGGAACACGAACTTCAATCTCCAGTTTATCGAATTCCTTGATCAAGTCTTCTGAAGATGCTAACAGGTTCAATCGTTCCTTTCGACTTAACGCGTCCGCTACTACATTGGCCTTGCCTGGATGATAATTGATTGAAACGTCGTAATCCTTGATTAATTCTAGCCAACATCGCTGTCGTATATTGAGTTCCTTCTGTATGAAAATATACTTCAAGCTTTTATGATCCGTATAAATCTCACATCTTTCGCCATGTAGGTAGTGTCTCTAGAGCTTCAGTGTGAATACGATTGTTGCTAGTTCAAGATCGTGCGTCAGATATTTTTGTTCATGCGGCTTTAGCTGTCTAGAAGCATATGCGATCACGTTGCCATGTTTTATCAGAACACATCCAAGTCCTCGATATGAAGCATCGATGTATATGACAAAGTCTCCTTGATCATCAGGTAAAACAAGCACAGGTGCGGTTATTAGTCGATTCTTCAACTCTTGGAAACTTGCTTCACATTTCTCGTTCCATTCGAACTTTTCATTCTTTCGTGTCAACTTCGTCAAGGGTGTGGCTATCTTTGCAAAATCCTTAACAAATCTTTTATAGTATCCTGCTAATCCCAAGAAACTTCTGACTTCCGTTGAAGTCTTTGGCCTTTCCCAATTTATAGCTTCAATCTTCGCTGGATCCATTTGAATTCCTTCAATACTGATGATGTGTCCTAAAAATTGCACTTCCTTCAACCAAAATTCACATTTTGAAAATTTCGCATAGAGCTGTTCCTTTCGTAATGTCTCCAATGTCGTTCTTAAGTGTGTTGCATGTTCTTCTTCCGTCTTTGAATAAACCAAGATGTCATCAATAAATACAATGATAAACTTATCCAGGTACTTCTTGAATACTCGATTCATCAAATCCATAAATGCTGCAGGTGCATTCGTTAGTCCAAAAGCCATCACGAGAAATTCATAGTGTCCATACCTCATTTTGAACGCAATCTTTAGAATATCTTCTGCCTTAATCTTTAATTGATGATAGCCTGATCGTAAGTCGATTTTCGAAAACCATGCTACACCTTTCAGTTGATCAAATAAGTCATCGATGCGAGGAAAAGGATATTTATTCTTGATAGTTAACTTGTTCAGCTCACGATAATCGATACATAATCGCATGCCACCGTCCTTCTTTTTCACGAACAATACTGGTGCGCCCCATGAGGATACACTTGGCCTTATGATTCCTTTATCGAGCAAATCCTGCAATTGCCTTGCTAATTCCTTCATTTCAACAGGTGCCATTCGATATGGAGCTTTTGAAATTGGTTCAGTCCCTGGTGCCAAATCAATAGTGAACTCGATTTCTCGATCCGGTGGTAGTCCTAGAAGTTCATCTGGAAAGACATCGGGAAACTCACAAACTACAGGAATATCTTCAATCTTCGGGCTTTCTTTGTTAATATCCAACACGTAAGCTAAATAGGCTTGACACCCTTGGCGTAGCAATCGTTTCATCTGCATTATTGTTAAGAATCTCTGCTTTTGTTTCTCATCTTTAAATATTACCGTTGTATTTTCTTTGATTTGCAATTTCACTTTCTTATTTGCGCAATCAATCTGAACATTATTACTAGCTAGCCAATCCATTCCTAAAATAACATCAAATTCTCCTAACCTAAAAGGTATCAAGTCAACTGAGAAATGACATCTTCCTATCTCAGTATCACAACCTGGGCATACTCGATCTACTGTAACCTGATCATCATTTGCTAATTTTATGACTAGCACTTCATCTAACCACTGAACCTCACAATCTATCTTATAGATAAAACTTTCAGAAATAAAAGATCTCGTAGCTCCTGAATCAATCAATACTTGAGCATTTACGGAATTCACAGGGAGCGTACCTGCAACCACATTCGGGCTCTGTACAGCTTCCTTCATTGACATGTTGAAAGTCCTTGCCCTGGGCGGATTTTGTGGTGGAAGTAGAGGTGGAGGTAATGCTAAAACCCTTGGAATACTAGCGGCCATCACAAATCCTCTGCAGTCCTTGGCAATATGTCATTTTCTTCCGCACTGGAAACAAGTGACCTCTGCTTTTCCCATCGGACATTCTCCAGAGTAGTGTCCCCTTTGCTTGCACTTAAAACACATGACATTTGGCTTGTTGCAAATCCTAGTATGCTTTTTACCACATGTTCTGCAATCAGGTATAGGCGGTCGGATAAGTCTTTGCTGACTTGGAGCTGGAAGTCGATTACCCATCATTTGGTTGCCCTGTTCTGGTCTCCTAAGTTTACCTTTCCCCGGGCTTGAAATCTCGGCCTTCTGTTGAAACGGTTCTGGGAATTTCCTGGTCCCTTTTCTTTCTGAGCTTCTTCACTCTCACCTTCAATGATCATGGCCTTCTGAACAACAGCCGTATAAGTTGTCAGTTCAAATACGGCTACCCTGCTACGAATCCATGGCTTCAGTCCCTGCTAGAATCTCTTGGCCCGCTTTTCATCTGTATCCACTTGCTCAGGAACAAATCTGGCCAATTCAGTAAACTTGGTCTCATAATCCGCGACCGATAAGTTGTCTTGCTTCAGTTCCAGAAACTTGATATCCATCTGATTCTTCATGAAGTGAGGAAAATATTTATCCAGGAAAAGATCAGTGAATCTATCCCAGGTCACCGCACATTCTCCTTCCAAAGCTTTCTTTGATTCCCACCAGTAATTAGTTTTGCCTTTCAGAAAGTAGCTGGCAAAATCCGTCTTATGTCCTTCCTCAACTTTAACCAACGTAAAAGCATTTTCTATCTCCTTCATCCATGCTCTCGCTTTCGTAGGATCTGTGCAATCGGTAAATTCTGGAGACTTTACCGACTAAAATTGCTTGAAAGTCACTACAGGTGCTGCTGGTGGTACTTGATGTTCTGGATGAGCGGCTTGCTGTAGCATTTGTTATTGAAACTGCTGTTGTTGCTGCTGCATCTGTTGCTGCATCATCAACAGCTGCTGTTGCATGAGATGAAACATTTGATCCATCTGATTATTATCGTTTTGGCCCTCGGTATTTCCGTTAGACGAGTCGGGTCGTACTTTTCTTTTGGGTGCCATATTTCTGATAATAAAATAATGGGTTCTCTTAATAACAATTTACTAAACAGGTGTTATAGAATAAAAACAGTCTTTATAATATTAAAATAGCGTTAAAACAATTGATATGGGGAAGAAAACAATTTATTAAATGTCTAAATAAATGAGTAAAAACAATGCGATGTTAAATAAATCCTTTAAAAATAATTTTAAAATTTTGAAAACGTAAAGGGTACAACATGATTGTAAATAAAATAACATTTTAAAATATGCAACGGTAAAACAGTAAAATAAATATAAATGCTTAAATGACTGGAAAATATAATAAAGAAAACGTGAAAAGGTTCATCTTATATATATATATAGGACACCAGCTGCAGGTGTCAATGCTTGATATAAAAGTCTATGATATGTCAGTCGTCCTGCTAATGCTATCAGTCAAAACTAGTAACTACACTCATACAAACTAGTCATACAATACTACGCAGCCTCTATCTACAGATAATATACAAGATACAACACTCCTCTGTCTGTTGAGATCAGAATCCTGGTGGCACACGGCTAAGCTCCTCCCGCAAGGCCTCTAACACTGCCTCTGTGAGTCTCATCGCCCTGCGATATGCTGCCTCTGTACTAATATCCTGCTGCCTCAAGTCGGTAATCTCCTGAGAACAGCCCTGTGGATCTGGTGTAACCTCTCCCTCAAGATGTAGGTTGGGTGAAGTGCTCGAACTAAACCGTCCTCCTGTGTCTCAAACAACCCAAGGATCTTTCTACATTGATCCTTCCATCTGACCCTTTCCTCTCTCTCTGACTGGTACCGCTGATATGTAACTGTGTGATATTCACGAAGATCTGTACTGGAACCTCGAGAAGGCAATGGTCATGGCTCATCCACTACTACCTCGTCCATAAACTCTGGCTGCGGGAACTGGTATACTCTGAGCACAGGGGCATAAACAGCTAGCGGTGCAGAAAACAAAACAGGATGCTCCATGGGTGCATATACAGGTGGCTCTAACTCTGGCTTCATCTGTGGAATCTCTGAAATCTCAACCGGTGGCACAGGAACCTGTGGCTCTAAGTCCTCCCACTGTGGAATGTCAACCTTATCAGGAACATCAAACATCGAAAACTCCAAAGGTGGAAAATCAGGTATCTCCGGCTCAAAATAAGGGAAATAATCAACAAAGTCTGGTACCTCTGGTGGAGGGGGTACCTCTAGTGCTGGTCCAGATGGCAATGGTGGATGTGGTGGTAATGGAGAAAAAATATGCACTGATGTTGCGGCTAGTACTGGTGCTACTACTGAGTCTGACTCAGTCCGCTCCGTAGATGACGACGAAGAAGCCATCTAATATACATAACAATAATTACACAAGAACAATCAAATCACAATCCTAAAACTCATTACTTCTAATCACATAAACAAACAACCCTAACATTCATACTTCTATCCTATATGACATTCATATCTTATCTTAACCCTAATGTTCTTGTTTTCAAGGGTTAAAACCTATGCTCTGATACCAACTATAACACCCTCTAAATCCGGGATATAGATTTGGGGCATTATTAATCTTAACTACTCGCTAATCCTATACAAGCAGAATATAAATATAATAATTACCCCGCACTACTGCTACTCAGAATCTTTTAAGGTTAAGAGTTGAAAATAAGAACGACACACTAACTTTATTACAAACCCATTTAAAATAATCTGTCTCAAGAACTCTCTTTATTACAAAATTTTATTCTATCTACATTCTCGCCACACAACTTTATTCAAACCAACATTACTACTTATCCTGTTACACCTGATTTGGTAACTCAAAGCTCTCTTCTGGGATAGGGATGAGCACTCTTGGTATAAGAGGGTCCCGCTGCTTGACTTGGTTCTTGACTATGCGGGTTCTGATGGGTTTCATTCTCTACCTTAACTGTAAAACAATAGGAATAAAAATAAAAGGGGATGAGCCAAAATTGCTCAATAAGCCTACAACAATATATATAGTATAAAGAGAGAAGAATAAAGGAATCGTTAAGCTGCTGGTTTGAACAACCATCTATTTCTATAAAGAATAATAATTTGCCAACACTGGCGAGTGCCAAATGAACAAGACTGGAAACAAGAGCCAACATATGCACCATAACCTGCTGATCAGTCAGGATACAGTACGGATCTATACCCAACTGCATAGACCCAACCAACATAAGGAGTACTCAGGCAACTATGGCTTATTAATTAAAGGTCTGGGTAAAACCCAGCCCATATCTTAAACATCCAGTCCAAAGTTTAGCATCCGGAACAATCGGAATGCTTTTGATGTATCCCAACATCAGGATATATCAGAGTATATATATAACAAGGGTAAAAGTATTGGAATATGAATAGGGGATTCAATAAATTGGGAGTAATAAAGAATCGAAAAGAAATAGAAACAAGAATCAATAGTTGTGTAACAGTGTATATCAACAGGTATTATCAAAGTGTAACTGATAAGGAAAATGGGGTATAATTCACTATTCTGGATTTAGAATAGGGGAAAAATTTTCCTTGCGCGTACTTAACCGGGTTCAACTCACCGTCTTCTGTCTCCTGCTTGATCTGCCTTACTGATACTGAATCAATCATAGAAAGTTAGTCATTTAGATAACTTACTACATACGCGTATCTCGAATTGATACAACGTAACCCTATCAATCTAGCCATGCGGTTCTATCTGACTCGCATATATACACATATAATTATATAGCACATAAGGTTCACATAACCACGTAAAGCACATAGCACATAAAGCACATAATTGATTTTTGGACTTATAAATATTTTTAGAATCGATACGAGACTCATACCTGTAATAACTAACCCTATTTGATTTTATTAAAATTTTTCGGAATTTATTTGACTCGATTCTACTCCTATTAGGGCCTATAAATAATTAACTAACACAAGACCATTCTCTTTCAGAAGAAATTATGACTTACAATTATTTTTATTGGATTCGCTTCATTTTTATGAGTCTAGGGGTCTTCGTTTCACTCAAATCGGACTAACGGTTTAATTATTATGAATTAAACAAGATTTAATTAATTAATAATTAATTATAAATAATTAATTATAATTAAATAATCCTTAATTATATTTTTAAATAATTAATTAATAATTATTGTATTTTAAAATAATTAATTAATTATAATTAAATAATCCTTAATTATATTTTTAAATAATTAATTAATAATTATTGTATTTTAAAATAATTAATCCCTAATTATTAGGATTAATTACAATTTATTGAAATTATTTACAAATTATTACCACTTACTCGATTAGATCGATTATTTACAAATAATCAATCAATACAATTAACTGATACGCTATTTATCAAATAAATAATTACTACTCGAACCATAATCTAACTCATCGATTAACTACTCGTATAAATACGAGCTACTCACATTCCTCGTATAACTATCGAACTATTATTATTATTATTTTTATAACTTATACGATTAATTAATTAATTAATTAACTATATTTAATTATCCGATACGAATAATTAGTACGACACTCTTCTAATAATTATCACCGGATTAATAATTCTAACTTATCGATTCACTACTCGAATAGGTACGAGTTAATCGTAATATTCAGCTAATTAACGAATTATTATTCGTATTATTCAATTCGAATTTCTAAATTAATAAAATAATTTAGAAATTAATTATAATAATTTTCAGAATTTAAATCTAATTTTTATTAGATTTTTAGAATTATTAAAATCTGATTTTGATTTATTAAATATATATAAATAATTAATTAATCAGGAACATAAAACAGGAAATCAGGTTTAAGGTTTTTGGATCGAAACCGGGTTGGAACCGGGTCGACCCCGGGTCGTCCAAGAACACAGTTGCCCAACCAAAACTCCGACGTCGGCGGTCCTTTTTTCCGGCAAAGAAAACGCAACTAACGACACGGGATAACCTGACTTGCTTGTCCGTGATTTCTCCTCGCTAACATCCTGCAACCCCGTTCCAGCTCATCTCCTTCCTCAACCTTCGTTCCCAGTCGTCCCGCCGCCTGAATCTTCAGCCGCAGCGGCGGCGGCGCCGCTTTTCCGGCCAACCTCAAAACGAATCCAAAATCAACGAAACCAGTGTCGTTCGATCAAGAATTCGACGATATACACTTCCTCATCAACGATTTCATCAAACAATCACTCAATCGTAAAACCCGAATTCGAAGTTTAAAACCGAAAATACGAAATCAAAATCAACTCAACAATCAACAAAAATAATTACATAAACAGAAACTACGAATCACAAGCTTTGCAACGACTACTTACATGATCGATTTGGATGCTGGAATCACCTTCAAATCTGTGATTGAATTTCCGCCCTTCTTCACCAACAAACCCTAGTTCTTGATTTTTTCTGAATTTTCTGGTTTTTTATTATAACTAACTAATTAATTAACAGTAAATCAACTATTAATATTTATGAAAATAATACCCCTAAATAAAATTAAGGGGCTAATTACACTCCTAATAAAAATATTTGGCCCCAATTTTTATAATTTTTGGGTATTAATTATGATTTTTTAAATATCCAATAATTACAAAATAAATGCTAAAAATTCCCAAAAATTATGAATATTACAAAAATGCAAAGAAAAATGATGTATGATAATTTCATGATCATATAAAAATTAAAATGTGATTTTTGTGGGGTTTTTTGGTACCCAAAGGGGTCCGGAAAAGTCATTTTTCGCGAAAAAAGTAAATTTGTAAAACGTCTAGGAGTTTAGAATAGCGATATGGTATAGGTTGTTTTTGGCAAAATAGGGCCAATGATTTTGTTTGAAATATGGGCTTTTAAAACACGTTTGAGCTGTACGGGTTTTGATATAAAGTATATAACTTACGATAAAACACTCAATAAATATCCAAAACACGTTCGGATCAAAGCAGACAACACGTAGCACATAGCAATTAGGGTTTAACGACTCAACACAGTTAATCACATAATAATACACATAATTTATCTTTATTATAATATAATACAAGCGTAATTCTCGGTCATTACAAAGTCAATTTCTCTTCTTTTTGTTTTATGAATTATGTTTGGTTGCTTCTTCTTTTTGTCTTGGCAATTGATTAAATTTTTACCATGGTAAAATTTGCATGGGCAAGAATCTACCAACAACACATTTCTCCTTGTCATGCTTATGTCATCAAGCTTGTGTCATCTTTTTACACTTGTCTTCCCTTTGTGGTGTGATGACATCATCATCTACTAACCTCTTTGATTAACCCTTAATTACTCGGCTAATGACCGCTTATCTGTTATAAGGTTCGGTTAACTTTCGTTCTCGTTTATCGTTTGAGGGATCATATCCATGATCTTATTACTTGGGTTCCCATAAACCTTTCTCAATATTTTATATTCTTTTTATGATCCTCTCTTATAATCCTTGAATTTAAATCATTTTAATCATGGTACCTTATACTCAATTCTTTCTGTATCTGGTGGATTTTCGGGAAAAATCAAACTGTACGAATTTGGATTCTGACGATCTTTACATACACTTATATACCATATAGAGTACTAATAAGATCTCAGAATATCAATAAAAGAACTCCTACATAGTGTGGCATGAAAAGTTTTCTTAATCAGCAAAATCACTATTCATAAGGGTTACAAAAAGTCCAAAATTTTTGGGGTTATTACAGTCTCCCCTCCTTAAAAGGATTCCATCCCGGAATCAGATAGAAAACAAATGAGGGTACTTTTCTAGCATTGCGCTCTATAGTTCCCAAGTTGACTCCTCCACATTATGATTTTGCCACAAAACTCGGACCAGCTTGATAACCTTGTTGCGAAGCACTTGCTCCTTTTTATCCATAACCTTCACTGGTTGCTCCACGTAAGTCAAGTCTGGTTGCATATCCACATGCTCATATTCCACTATGTGCCTAGCATCCCGATGATACTTCCTTAGCACTAACACATGGAACACATTATGAACTTGTTGTAGGTTCGGGGGTAAGGCTAGCTCGTAAGCTAACTTCCCAATTCGTCTTAGTATCTCAAAAGGTCCAATGTATCTTGGGCTTAGTTTCCCTTTCTTTCTGAACCTCATCAATCCCTTCCAAGGGGATACTTTTAGCAGTACTAAGTCCCCTACTTCATACTCCTTGTCCTTTCGGGCTAGGTCTTCATACTTCTTTTGTCGGTCTTGGGCTGCTACAAGCCGTCCTCTGATGAGATCCACTATGTCTTTGGTCCTTTGGACCACTTCGGGTCCGAGCATCTTTCGCTCTCCCACTTTATCCCAGTATAAGGGAGATCGACACCTTCTTCTGTACAGGGCCTCGTAAGGCGGCATTCCGATGCTGGCATGAAAGCTATTGTTATAAGAAAACCCGATCAACGGCAAGTGATCATCCCAACTTCCTTTAAAGTCTATTGCACAGACTCTCAACATATCCTCTAGTGTCTGGATGGTCCTTTCACTTTGCCCGTCCGTTTGGGGATGATAAGCGGTACTGATATTTAATTTGGTTCCCGTACATTCTTGAAAGCTCCTCTAAAATCTGGAGTTGAATCTGGGGTCTCGGTCTAAGACAATGGACGCTAGGACTCCATGTCATGTCACTATTTCCTTAAGGTAAATGTCCACCAATCTATCAACTGTGTATCCCTTGTTAATAGGAATGAAGTGAACTGACTTTGTCAGTCGGTCTATAATTACCCATATGGCATCATGATTGGCTTTCGTCCTTGGTAAGCCTACAACAAAATCCATAGCTATCTGTTCCCATTTCCATTCGGGAATCTCCAGGGGTCGTAAAAGTCCACTGGGTCTCTAGTGCTCTGCCTTTACTCTTTGGCAAGTCAAATATTTTCTTACCCACTCTGCTACGTCCCTCTTCATGTTGGGCCACCAGTAATACTCCTTAAAATCCCTATACATCTTGGTGCTCCCCGGGTGAATGGAATACCTTGAACTATGGCTTTCATCCAAAATCTTGTCTTTAAGCTCTTGAACATTCGGAACCCAAATCCTGTAGGAATACCTCATTATCCCCTTATCATCTCTCTCAGTATGGATCTCTCATCAGTCATTGACTCTCTGCCTTCATTCATTACTTTTTCTTGGCACAATCTAATCTTTTCCAGTAATTCTGGCTGCATCGAGATCTCAAACAGCTTTTCATTTCCGGCTCCGGTTACCTTTACTTCTATTTCCATTTTCTCAAAATCCCTTATCAATTCCTCCGAAGTCATTATCATTTTGAGTCTTTTCTTCCTACTAAGGGCGTCAGCCACCACAATGGCTTTCCCTGGATGATAGAGAATCTCACAATCATAGTCCTTGATTAGTTCTAACCATCTTCTCTGACACATGTTGAGCTCTTTCTGCGTGAATATGTACTTGAGGCTCTTATGGTCTGTGAAAATCTCGCACTTCTCTCCATACAAGTAGTGCCTCCAAATTTTTAAGGCAAAAACTATTGCCGCGAGCTCAAGGTCATGAGTAGGATATCTAATCTCGTATTCCTTCAGTTGTCTCGACACATACGCAATCACATTACCGTGCTGCATAAGCACACACCCTAATTCTTTGTGCGACGTATCACTATATATCACAAAGTCTCATTTTCCGCCTGGAAACGCCAACACTGGGGCCGTTACTAATCTTTTCTTCAATTCTTGAAAACTGTTCTCGCATTTTTTGTCCATTCAAACTTCTCTGTCTTACGAGTAAGTCGTGTTAAAGGGGCTGCAATCTTTGCAAAATCCTGTACAAATCTACGATAGTAGCCGGCCAATCCTATGAAACTCCTTACCTCAGTGGGTGTGGTTGGCCTTTCCCAATTTGAGACCGCCTCTATCTTGGAGGGGTCAACCAATACTCATTCCTTATAGATCACATGTCCTAAAAACTGTACTTCATTCCGCCAGAATTCATACTTCGAGAATTTGGCAAACAACTGTTCTTCTCTGAGTATTCCTAGAGCTATCCTCAAATGCTCTGCATGTTCTGCCTCGGTCCTTGAGTAGATTAAAATATCATCGATAAAAACTATCACACACTTGTCCAAGTACTTATTGAACACTCTGTTCATTAAATCCATGAAAGCCGCTGGGGTGTTGGTTAATCCAAAGGACATTACCAAGAACTCATAGTGCCCAAACCTGGTTCGGAACGCAGTCTTTAGAATATCTTCGGGTTTAATCTTTAGTTGGTGATATCCAGTTCTCAGGTCAATCTTGGAAAAGTAGACAACATCCTTCAGCTCGTTGAACAAATCGTCTATTCTGGGTAACGGGTACCTGTTCTTTATGGTTAGCTTGTTCAATTCTCGGTAGTCGATACACAGCCTCATGCTCCCATCTTTCTTTTTAACAAATAATACTGGTGCTCCCCACGGAGACACACCGTTTCTTATCATACCCTTATCCAAAAGTTCTTGTAATTGGGTAGCCAATTCCTTCATTTTTAATGGGGCTAACCGGTATGGTGCCTTTGAAACTGGTGTCGTTTCTAGGGCCAATTCAATAGAAAATTCAATCACTCTATCGGGTGGTAGTCCCGGAAGGTCTTGTGGAAATACATCTTCAAATTCATTGACTACCGGAATGTCTTGCAAGTTGGGAACCTCCTTCTGCGTGTCCACCACAGGCTAGTTAAGCCTCATTTCCCTTTCGTAGCATCTTATTGGCCTGGGCCATGGTCAAAAATTTACGCGTCTGCCTCTTCCCTCTAAATATGACTCATTTCTTCCCTGGGATATTCAACTTAACTTTCTTCCCCTTACAGTCTATCTGAGCATCATTGCTAGATATCCAATCCATTCCCAAAATTACATTAAATTCCCCTAATTTAAAAGAAATCAGATCAACATTAAAAGATTATTCCCCTATGCCTAACTCACAAGCGGGGTGAATCTGGTTAACACGAATAACTTTATGGTTGGCTATTTCTATTAGTAAGGGTTTTATCAAGGGTTCAGCCTTAAGTCTTAATTTATGCGCAAAGTCCCTCGATATAAAAGATTTAGTTGCTCCCGAATCAAATAAAAAATTTGCACTGAGTCTTTCATAGCATCTTGAACTGTCATATTCAAAGTCCTCGCAGTAGGTGGCTTATTGGAGGCAGCCCTGCTTGCTCTTGAAGCTGCTGGTTTGTTCATTGGGCATTCCCTCTTCCAATGACCCGGGCGTCCACACTGATGACAAGTGGTGGTTGGAATGACGGCGGGGGTTAACGAAGGGCACTTAGTTGAATAGTGACCCTCTCGACCACACTTAAAGTAGGTTACAGGCTTTCCTTTACAATCCCCAGAGTGCATTCTTCCACAAGTGTTACAGGCTGGTAATGGGAGTCGAGACTGGTTGGAATAGGACATTCCTGACTTCTGGCCGCTCTGGCTCACATTCACACTTACGGGCCGCTTAAACCCAGTACTCTTTCCCGGTAAGGACACTGCTCCTTGATTAAATCTAGTTGGGAAGCTCCCTCCTGCGGGACCTCCACCCATGCTCATACTTTTCCTCTTTATTCCTTTCTTCTCTCTTTCCTTCTGCATCTGTTCACTTTTGGCTTCTGCAATTGTTGCCTTTTGCACCAGAGTGGCATAATCTATAAGCTCAAGGATTGAAACCCTATTCCGAATCCACGGTTTCAGTCCCTGCTGAAACCTCCTAGGTTTCTTTTCCTCGGTGCTCACAAACTCCGGCACAAACCTTGATAACTCAGTAAATTTTGCTTTATACTCTGCTACAGATAAGTTATTCTGCTTTAGCTCCAAGAACTTGAGCTCCATCTGGTTTTCCATAAACCTCGGGAAATATTTCCCCAAAAAGAACTGACTGAACCTCTCCCAGGTTATGATAACATCTGTCTCCATGTTTTTATTTGCCTCCCACCAGTAGTTGGACTCTCCTTTCAGAAGGTAGGTAGCAAATACAGTCTTTTGTGCCTCATCGGTACTCAGAATCTCAAAGGATTTCTCCATTTCCTTTAGCCATATCCTTGCCTTAACTGGGTCGGCTGATTCGTGGAACTCAGGGGGCTTAAGGGACTTGAAAACCCTGAAAGAGTTTTCCACAACATTGTTATTTCCTTGAGGGGGTGGGTTGGGTTGACGTTCCAAGTTCTGCCTTAGTAGTTGCATGAACTGCCCCATGGGATCCATGCCTGGGTTTGGTACTTGTTGCTCAACCTCAGTTTCTCCTTCTTCAGCCTCTATCTCAAATCCTTCCACTTCAAATGTTTCATCCTCCTCTTCATACTGGGAGTCATCCTGTTTGATATAATCCTCATCTTCCTCTTCACTGTGTTCTTGGTTCCTACCATCTTGGTTATGGCTTCCCTGGTCCTCAAATCTAGGGTTCGCCCTAGTTCAAATCCTTCTTGGCGGCATGATACTGATAAATTTTGGAAAATTCAACGTTAGGTCACAATCAGACATAAGATTGTGCCTTGCGTAATGGGGAGAACGTATCTCACAATTCTATTATATTATGACAGTTCTAATAAGAAGTGTAGTAATAATAACGATAAAAACAGTGATCTCGTCAATAAGGAACTGAACTGAAAGGAAACAAATATATACATAATGCGAGAAATACATAGTTCGATCTGGTCAAAAGTACAACAGTGCTACAGTCATCTGCCCAAAAGTGAAATACATGAGTCTATCTGTCTAGTCAGAGAAAGGGATACTATATACAAGTCAACTATCTCGGAAAACTGGCTTTTACTATGGCCTTGACTAACTAAACAACTAGACTACCACATCACTGGTCTTGAATTAATCATCAAAGCGGGTCAACTCCCACACTCTCTCCATCGCACGACGGAAAATGTAATCATCCTGTCTCCTGGATATCCTGCCATGTCTGTCCCCATGAAGTGATCGGAGCCTCGCACGGGCCATAAGCTCTATCCCGGTCAGCTCTCTCCTCAAGGATCAGGGTATGGTAGCTCTAGCCTCATAAGCTCGTGCACGCCTACCAGCTCTCTCTACATCCAACTCTCTCCTAGCCTCATGCATCCGGGCCTCAGCAACAGCCACTCGAGTCCTCAGAACATCCTGAACATAGCCGTGAGCTAACAAAGAACGCCTATGGGCAGGGTCGAGAGGTGGTGAATCCGGAGCCGCTGGGGGTGCCTCCTCGGTCTGCCTAGGCTCGGGGGTATGGGTCTCAGAGCTGTCATCATAGGGGCTCCAAGATAGTGGTGGAGGGGTAGCAGCTCTGACCATGAGGAGTGAGGGTAGAGGGGTACCAGTATACTCCACTATAGCTCCGGCATGCTCCTCAGCTACTGGGACCTCATCCGGGTCCTCCTCATCTGAAATCGCAATTACCTCTATCTCTGACTCCTCTGAGGGGTCATCCTCCTCCATCTCATCCTCCTCAGGCTCCTCCTGATCCTCGACATCTAGCAGTGCCTCATCCTGCTCACGCTCGAACATCTCTGGGTCCTCTATCTCATGCTCCTACACATTAAACGAGCTAAGTTACTATCACGATACTTATAATAATTCCCGTAAGGGTTTTAACTGTCAGCACTACTTTAAGTAGTCCGACCATGAACTTCGCAAGAGTTCTTATTATCTTTGTGAGTTTAATATTATATCGTTGCATCATCTCTGAGGTTTATAACGCTTAGCTCTGATACCATTTCTGTAACACCCCCAGATCCGGGATCGGGGATCCGGGTCGTCATGGTCTTTTTTTCCATAAATATCACATAACTTAATTAAAAATAAATAACCTTATGTTGTGACCCCACACTAACACACACCACAACACGTTATAGTCTCAGAGATGAAATTTAAATAAGTACAAGTCCTTGAATCCACAAATTAAAAGTTATTACAACCCAAAATGATTACTTAATAAGTTAACAGTTAATTGCTATTATCTGCCACAAGTTATAATTATACATAATTGATTCCCAAAAGTAGAATGCCTGATCTACAGATAGATCTGCCTCTTCAGCTATAGCAGCTATGATATCAACGGGAAGACGCGGGACGCTTCCCACGCTCTTGCGCTGGGTCTGTTGGAGTTTGGCCATCTTTCCTAACTGTTGTTGTGTGATGAAGAAATGAAACAAGAGTGAGCATTACAGCTCGCAAGATAATATAAAGTTTAATCAATAATGGAAGTATCTAAATAAATAACTTACTGGAAACCTTTATCAAGTATAAGATAATTACATACTGGATATAAACTAAAAGGGAGATGAATTTACCAAATACTTCACTATACTTATATCATTTTAGAAAACTACTTGAACTACCACTGCTCAAAGTATCATAAGTTTTCGAAGTTCGTCACATAGATGAGACTACAAGCTAAGACTTGAATAGGTTCAGTCTTTGAAATATCAGTTGAAAGAATGAAGTTATGAGATACTTCATTAGTCCCGATATATATATACATATATATATATACATCTCATACACTCTTCTGCTATTAAAAGTATAAGCAGAGTTGTCATTCCCAAGAATTTTGGAAAGAAGATACTTCGGCATAAACCTGATATCTTGCTGATCAGGCAAAGATACCAATAAGTAACCTTTTCTACTAGTAGATGGATGAATCCCCCAGTGGTCATCACCCTGGTCGCATTAGGACCTTATGTTGGACTGCCACTCAGCCACTTACGCATTGATGGACTCCCACTGAGCCACTTACACTTTCATGGACCCCCGCTGAGTCCATGTTGCTTATGTCGACGCATTTAGATTGGGTTTACTTCCTGAATGTTGGGCAAGTAATCAAACTCTTTTACCAAGTTAGCAACTTCATTGCTCCAAAAATACACCACAAAGCCGGATTCATTAGGTTTTGAGCGAGTATTTAAATCCCCTTCGAAAGGAAGATCTTAAATCTTAAAATGAGTTTTGGGATCACCTCTAACTTTTAAAATCATTTTGAAGACTCGAAAATATTTTAAAGAATATTTAGAGTAATGATGATTTAATAAAATAAATCAATCCCGATATATTAGAAAATATCTGAATATTATTATTTAAATAATATTCCCATAAGGATAATCTTTATAAAAATAATTGAAGTAGAAGTTTTAAAAACTCATACATGAAATGAATAATAAATAACAAAAGATATATTTATACGAAAGTACGATCTTTATTTGAATAATCGAAAATAAGTCTGATTATTATTCAAAACTATCGAATATACCTTATTTGATTAATAGTTATATAAAACTATATATATATATAAATATATATCACACTTGGGAACATCGACTCCCGGTTTAGAAAATGTTCACCTTTGGGTCCCCTATACTAAGGGTATACGCAACTACTGCTTATCTCTAGCATAGGTATTATGTAGTTTATAAGCATTTGAATTTAATAAGGAGATATCAAGATTACGAAACAGGCATGCATATATATCATATCAGCATGCTCCAATATATCGCAAGATTTGCTAATAACAATCATGCACTTATCACAAGATAATGCATATACACATATACGTCACAACAACAGTATAACGGGTAGAAAACTTGCCTGAGCGACTGCGGGTGGTAAAAGGCATGGGGCGAGTCTGGTAACCTATAAACAATATATAAGTTGGAATTAAACCACGGTCGCTTAAGAAACTAGTCTTTAACCAATTAGACCCTAACGTTCATTTTTGCGCTTAACGATTCACATAAGTCGCTCGAGTACCCTCGGCTCCACCATTTTTAATAAATTAATCGTTACGAATTTTAAGGCGACTCCTTCACGAATACTCTACCAACTGACCTATTAACCTTATATAATTGTTTCTTACTCCAAATAGTCATTTAAGGACCTTAACCAAGGTTTCAAAGTAAGGTGAGGGGAAATGGTTCGTTCGTGAAACGCCGTTACTTAAAACGGACGTTTCTCCTAAACCGTACATCGGATTTAAGTGAACCACATATCAAAACGAAGCTTATGACACAATATAGCTAAGCATGGGAAAGTCACAGATTCAACAGTTAGCCCTCTGTCCCGAACACTAAGAACAAGCAGTTGTATGAAAACTGATATTACGACCGCTATGTTTATGCGATTACCAAGTTTTAAACCACTCCAAACAACCACAATTCAACTCACAACCAACAATACAACCAACCCTCATCCAAACCTTACTAAATCAGTCCCAAACCTCAAGATTTTCCAATTCATTCAACCCCAAACATGAAATACTCACTATACTTAAGTTTCATTAACTATAAACAAGGTTCCAACTTCCAAATCACTAAAAATCCAATTCAAACTTTAAACACACAAGTATCATGCTTCTCATTTACTATAACAATCAAAACCATTCCTAATATTCAAAGTGAAGTTAGGGTTTGGAGGTGTTATACCTTCCTTGGAGTGATTAGAGTAGCTAGGAAGCATTAAGAAGCCTTGAGATAGCCTAGGAATGTTTGGATCTTAAAGGAAAAACAAAGAAAACAAAGTTAGTAACTTGAAAACACTATTTATCATCTTCTTCCTTGATTTATCGAAAGAGATTGTGAAGGGATTTGGAGCTTAAACTCCTAGGGTAGCCATAACTAATCATAAGGGACCTTGGATAATTACCTTGTAATTTAACAAAGCTTGGATATTGATTTTTGGAATTTTTCCTCTTGAAAAAGGAAGAAGGCCGAGAGCTTGTTCTTGAGAGAGCAAGTCAACTTCTCTTCTTTTTCTTTTATGAATTATGTTTGGTTGCTTCTTCTTTTTGTCTTGGCAATTGATTAAATTTTTACCATGGTAAAATTTACATGGCCAAGAATCAACCAACAACACACTTCTCCTTGTCATGCTTATGTCATCAAGCTTGTGTCATTTTTATACACTTGTCTTCCCTTTGTGGTGTGATGACATCATCATCTACTAACCTCTTTGATTAACCCTTAATTACTGGGCTAATTACCGCTTATCTGTTATACGATTCGCTTAACTTTCGTTCTCGTTTGTCATTTGAGGGATCATATCCGGGATCTTATTACTTGGGTTCCCCTAAACCTTTCTCAATATTTTATATTCCTTTTATGATCCTCTCTTATAATCCTTGAATTTAAATCATTTTAATCATGTTACCTTATACTCAATTCTTTCGGTATCTGGTGGATTTTCGGGAAAAATCAAAGTGTTCGAATTTGGATTCTGACGATCTTTACGTACACTTATATACCATATGAAGTACTAATAAGATCTCAGAATATCAATAAAAGAAGTCCTACATAGTGTAGCATGAAAAGTTTTCTTAATCAGCATAATCAGCAAAATCAGTATTCATAAGGGTTACAAAAAAGTCCAAAATTTTTGGGGTTATTACATTAATTATGAGTGCAATCTCAGCTAGGGTTTTGAGGGGAGTTGTTCCTCCAACAAGAACCTCTAATTGAATTAGAGAGGATTTATATAGCTCCCCCTCAGGAGTACTACCCTCAAACCTTACAACCTGTGAAGGTTGATTTGCACATGAAGGTGCATTGGAAACTACCACAGGGTCTTCAGTAAAAGCTGATGAAACCCCTATGTTTATGTTGGTATCATCAAGGTCTACCCCAGCATGTAGCTTCTCACCAACAAAATTTGGGTCTCGGGTGGTGAGCATAATTTCATGAACTATGTCACTTGAAGTTGGCAGCACTTGAGAGTCAAATTCAAGTGCTTCATTATATGAAGAAGAAATTTGAGAAATTAGAGTTTGCATTTCAAAGTTGAGTTTTGGCAGCTTCCCCTGAATGAATGAGGGAGCTTCAAGAGATGTGCTCTCTTTGTGTGTGTCATCCTTATTTCTTCTTTCATACACTTGAATTTGTTCATGTGATGGTGTAGACTCTGCACCGGGTGCATTAGGGTGGATGCTTTGTTCAATAGAGACACCCTGTTGAGAGGATATCTCTAGAGTCTATTTAAGTCCCTACTTTACAACTACATCCTTTTGGGAGGATGCAGAGGTGGCTTGAGTGGTCAGCTCAGTTTTTTTCACCTTCTTTGTTTTCTTGACCAAAGGTGACTCTTTTTCTGTTTGATCCTCACCACTCTCTTTTATTATTGTTAAAGGTGCTTGATTTCTTTTCTTTTTACTCACTTCACCCTTTTGGTAGGATGAAGTGGTTGGCTTCCTAGCTTCTAATGGTAAAGAAGAAATGGTCTCAGTATGGGAAGGTCCATGTTGGTGTTCCTGTGTTTGTTCTTCCACAGGTACAGGAACCATTACTATACTAGATATAATAGTAGACCTCATGTCAGACATGGGGTAAGGGTAAGTCTTAAATCTCTCCAACATAAATGGAGTGATTTTGAGACTCATACTTACCTTGTTCTTTGTAGTAAGTGAACCAAATAAAATTTTGGACACTTACTTACAATTGCCTATTTTTGTCCAATCTATAGCATCAAGTAAATGAATTTCTGTAACTTTATGGATTAAAGTAGACATTATAACCCTAGGAAAGAAAATTTACTTACCTCTTGAAGACAAAGGCATAGTTAGCCTTGTGCTGAGTTCCTGCAGAATTAGCATCCCCACATTGATGTGTCTATTGGGAGCCATGGAGAATACCAGCTTCTGAACTACACTAGAAATGTTATCACACCCTGTCTTCCTACATGTGAATGCTCTCACAATGGAGTCAAACAGGAATGACTATTCCTTCCTCAAATTCTTCTTGTTGAGACTGGCCAAGTTGATCCTTTCACTATAGTTGATGAAGTCCATGAATTCAGCTAATTCATCTTGAGTTAGAACCTCCATCAGATTTTTAGTAGGAATCCCCAAGGCCATATTTACATCTGTTTTAGAAAATTCCACTTGTTGACCCTTAATAGAGCAATAACCAACATGGAAGCAGTTTGGTTCTCATGCACTACTACCCTTATCACGGCTGTGTTCCAGAAATCTCTTAGAACATCCAAGTACATGACTGTATTTTCTGTTAAAGCACCTGCAAAATAAGTCTCAGAGAGAAACTTCAAAAAACTCTTGAAAGTATCAGAAGCCTGGTTTGCATCATTAAAACGAGGTAATTGGTTCCCTCCTTTGGGATGAAAGGTGTAACTGTGTTTGAGGCCATTGGAATAGTTTGAATTTGAATGGGTAGGAAAAATTAGGGAGAAAGAGTTTGAAACGAGAGAGAGCGGTTGAGAATTAAAAAAATTAGGTCACTTAGAGATCTCGAAAGCGTAAAGAGGTGTATGTCGAGATGTCTGGGTATTTATAGTAAAAGGTAAATGACTTATCGAGAACTAAAAATGGATGTTTGGAATTTCCTTATCGAGAAGTCATATTTAGAGAATGAATACATATCGATATGTCATTTTCCTGACTCTTATCGAGAACTAGAAAATAAGTTGTCGAGATGTCAAATAAATACCCAGTTTGTTCTGACTGGACTAAATTGTTTCCAATTTTTATTTGAATAAATCAAAATAAAATCAGAATAAATTATATCAAAAGTATCATTCTGAAAATAATTTATTAAATAAAATTATCTCAGTCTGAGTTAAAGATAAGTTTAAATTGAACTTGTAGAGAACTCAAAGTAGATTACTCGAGAACTCTATAATACTTATCGAGAAGTCATAGAGTGGCTTATCAAGATATTCATTCGAGAAGTATAGTAATGGCCTTATTCGAGAAGTTATTCGAGAAGTCATAATAACTTATCGAGATGTCCGTGAGAGGTCTAACAAAGACATATTGAGAACTCTATCGAGAATTCAAAATGACTTATCGAGATGTCTTACTCGAGAAGTCCAAAACTGTCTTATCAAGAACTACTTCGAGAAGTCTCAAAATGTCTTATCGAGAAGTCATTTATACTTATCGACAAGTCATTTATACTTATCGAGAACTCAGTTATCTATATACTTTTGCTGCTTTTGAGATCTATCTTTTATTAACTCCATATATTGAAAATATGAATTTACAAGGAGACAGTTTACTTAAAATTTGTAAATTTCCAAATTGACAATTAGTAAGATGAAAAATAAATATGCAAAGAAATCTGAAATATTTATAATTCATATTTCAGTTAATTTTCAATTAAATCAAATTAAAATTGATTTACTAGAAATTAATCTGCTGCAAAATATTAGCTGAGTTCTTGCCTTTAGGATGAAGAATTAAACATACCAATTTTACCTACAAGTCTAGTGAAAGTAGCTTCATCCAAAGGTTTAGTTAAACTTTCAGCTAATTTTTTTTCTGTTGGAACAAAAATCAGCTCAAAGGTACCATTTGCAGCATGTTCTTTAATAAAATGGTACCTTACATCTATGTGCTTTGTTCTAGAATGATTAACTGGATTAGCCACAATAGATATAACACTTGTATTATCACACATAATTGGAATTATGTGCAACACTAGGCCATAATCCATTAGCTGATTTCTAATTCAAAGCACTTGAGCACAGCAACTTCAAGAAGCTATGTATTCAGCCTCAGTTGTGGAAGTTGACACAGATTGTTATTTCTTGCTATACCAGGATACAAGTCTTTGTCCAAGAAACTAACAGCTTCCACTAGTACTCTTTCTCTCAACCCCGCATCTAGTAAAATTTGCATCTATGTATCCAACAGCTTCAAAACATGTTCCCTTAGGATACCATAATCCCAAGTTTGGAGTTCTTTTTAGGTATTTGAAAATTCTCTTCACAACCATCAAATGTGATTCCTTTGGATTGGCTTGAAATCTTGTACACGAAAATGTTGTAAACATAATGTCTGGTCTACTAGCAGTTAATTATAATAAAGATGCAATCATTCCTTTATAACCTGAAATGTCTACACTTTTTCCTTTCCTATCTTCATCCAACTTAGTAGCTGTAGACATTGGTGTAGATGCAGGTGAACAATCAACCATACCAAACTTCTTCAATAAATCCTTGACATACCTAGTTTGGCTGATGAAGATTCAATCACTTATTTGACTAACTTGAAGTCCAAGAAAGTAACTTAATTCTTCCATCATACTCATTTCATATTATCTCTGCATGAGTTTTGAGAATCTTTGACATGAATTTTCATTTATAGAACCAAAAATGATTTCATCCACATAGATTTGAACTAGGATCATATCAATACCATGTTGCTTGTAGAAGAGAGTCTTGTCAATTGTACCTCTAGTGAAACCATGTTTGATTAAGAATTTTGATAGAATGTCATACCAAGCTCTAGGTGCTTGTTTTAGTCCATAGAGAGCCTTGAGTAATTTGTATACAAAATCTAGAAATTCTGGATCTTCAAAGCCAGGTGGTTATTGTATATAAACTTCTTCCAACTCACCATTAAGGAAGTCACTCTTTACATCCATTTGATACACCTTGAAATTTGAATGTGCAGCAAATGCAAGAAAGATCCTTATTGCTTCAAGTCTTGCAACTAGAGCAAAAGTTTCATCATAATCAATCCCTTCTTCCTGTGAGTAACCTTTTGCAACCAACCTTGCTTTGTTTCTGGTAACAATTCCATTTTCATCCATTTTGTTCTTGAACACCCACTTTGTTCCATTTACACTTATGTTCTTTGGTGCAGGAACCAACTCCCAAACTTTGTTACTCTCAAACTGATTTAGCTCCTCTTGCATAGAAGATATCCAATCAGGATCAAGTAGAGCTTCCTCAGTTTTCTTAGGCTCAATTTATGAAAGAAAACATGCATTAAGGCATTCATTTGCAGTTGCACTTCTAGTCCCTACTCCAACAATTGGGTCACCAATAATTGCTTCTCTTGTGTGACTTTTATCCCATTTTCTGGTGTGAGTTTGTTGACTTGAGTTTTCTGCATTTTCTTCACCATTGGCATGACTTGCAGAATTTTCTCCTCTTTCTCCCCTTGAGTTTGTGCTATAAAATTCATGTGTTTGAGATGAGCTTCCATTCTCATGATTCACTTGTTCAGTTGACTTTTCATCCATTCTGTGATCTGTGTTGATTTCAGCTTCATCCTCAGAATCACTATCAAAGTTGATATTTTCAAATTTCAGGGCCTCAACTTCATTTTCATCAAGGCATTCCAAGTCCGGATACTTGTCATCATCAAAATTTACATTTGTGCTTTCCATATTTTCTTTTGTTCAAGCACATAGACTTTGTAGGTTGTTTTCTCCAATGAATATCCCTGAAAAATTGCTTCAAAAACTTTAGAGTCAAATTTTCCCACATATTCAGAGTTGTCTTTTAAAATATAACACTTGCTTCCAAACACATGAAGATGCTTCACAGTAGATTTTCTTTTAGATAAGATTGAGTAGGGTGATTTACCAAGATTCTTGTTAATGAGATATCTATTTTGGGTATAGCATGCAGTATTGACAGCTTCTTCCCAAAAACTGGTTGGCAATTTGGCATCTTGCAGCATTGTTCTAGCAGCCTCCACTAATATTCTATTTTTCCTTTCAACAACACCATTTTGTTGAGGTGTCCTAGCTGCTAAGAATTCTTGAACAATGCCTTTGTCTTTGCAGAATTCAATTAAAGTTGCATTTCTGAATTCTCTACCATTGTCACTCCTCAATCTTTTCACACAATTCTGATCTTCAGCCTACTTCTCAATCTTCTTGATGTGTTCAATTATGATGTGTGGAGTTTCATCTTTAGAGTGCATAAATTTTACCCATGTGTATCTTGAGTAGTCATCCACCATCACAAGTGCATATTTCTTTCTTGAAATTGATAAGACATTAACTGGTCCAAATAAGTCCATGTGAATGAGTTGTAAAGGTGCACTTATAGAATTCACAATTTTACTCTTGTGACTTGATTTCTTTATTTTTCCTTTTTGACAAGCCTCACAGACCTCATTTTGAGCAAACTCCAGATTTAGCATATCTCTCACTAACTCCTTTTTTACTAGCGTGTTGATTGCTTTAAAATTCAAGTGAGAGAGCTTTTTATGCCACAACTTGCTTTTTTCTTCAGATGCCTTGGTTTAGAAGTAACAAATTCCAGCCTCATTTGCTGAGTAGAGGTCTACAATAAATAAGCTTCCTTTTCTTACTCCTTTCAGAGCAACTTTATTAGTCTTTTTGCTGATGATTAAGCATTCTCCTTTGTCAAATTTAACATTGAATCCTCTATTAGTGAATTGACTGACACTTGGGAGATTTACTTCTAAACCAGCAACCACTTCATTTTTCCATATCAACTGTCATGTATCTTGAGCATCCACTTTCTATGATCCATATGACTCTCTTCATTTTTCCCTGCACACAATGAGGATTAAGTGTTTTTAGCTACTCAAGCAGTGTTGGGTACTTTCTTCTTGTTAACAGAATGTGCAGAATTAGAATGAGTTCATTCATAAAGAATGGTGTTAATTTCTTGATTTGCATGTTCCTTTTTGGATGTAGACCCAATTTTGATTTCCTTGAGTTCTACTCTCAGCTTGTGGCAACTTCTCATTACTTTCATATTGCAAGGAATGCAATCAAACTTATCACAAAAAGAATAGGGATCCCCAGTCTTTGCTTCATTAAATTTGCATGCTCCCAATCTTGGCTCACTAACAGCCTTTTTACAAAGATGAGTTAGATGATTTGTAGAGCCACATTTCTGACACTGTTTTCTAGGAGCATCTGCAACAAATGCAAAGTTATTGCTTATGTTTATCCCAATCTTTCCATTTATGTTTTTCTTCTTCTTTCCTGCATTCTCATTTTTAACTTCCTTGACTAGCTTCTTGGGGATTTGATCAATCATGGGCTTCTTCTCAGCTTTAGAAGTTGAAGTTGTTTCTGTACATTTCTTTTCATTATCTTCATCGACAATTTCTTGCTTTATGATCAACTCTACTTTACTGAAATTTACTTCACGTGCTTTGAACATAGGTGAACCAACCTTTCTCATCATCGTTGGGACATCTTCACTTACAGTTGTTTTTCCCTTATCACCTTCAACTTTCTTGTTGTTGTTCAATGCATCATAATCTAAGCCAATAGCTATGTTAGCACATGGCTTATTCTTCTCATGATACTGAGCAACTAACTTAAATGTATTTCTGAATGATTTCAGTTTCACTTCATTCTTCTCTAGCTTCTCCCTTAACACAGCTTCTATCTCAGTATCACACTTTAGTTTGTATTTAGATATTCATTTTCTTGTTTGACAGTTTCAAGCTCAACAAGCTGTAGTTCTAGATCTTGTTTCTCAATCTCAAGCTTCTCATTAGCTTTTGATAACCTACTGACTTCTTCAGTAGATGCTACCAAGCTAGTATGGATATGGAACATTTCTATGCTCATCTTTTTTACAGTCTCTTTATATTGACTAGCATTCAAATCAATAGTAGTAAGAGTTGGTACCTTTATTTTTGATGAAGATGACTCTCCTTACTCCAAGGCCATGAGTGCATAGTTTCCAAACTCCTCATCTTCATCATTTTCAGAATCATCCCAACTCTTTCCTTCTGCAATATAAGCTTTACCCTGTTGCTTTCTTAGAAGAGCTTCATACTTTGCTTCCAATTCAAGATAAGCCTTGTCCTTTTTCACTCTTTTGCTTTCTGCATTCTGTATCAAAATTGCCATCATAGTTATACTGTGTTTTTCCTTTCCAGCTGCTGTCATTGTTGGATGAATTATTTCCAGTTTATAATTAGATACCATATAAAACCTCCAATGTCATCCTGCTCAAGTCTCTCCCTTCTCTTCTAACTAATATATTATGTTTAAATGATCAGGAAGGGTGAGCAAAAACTTTAAGTTAACCTCCTCAGCTTTATAGTATTTTTTCAGGAAGCTGCAAGTCATTAATCGGCTTATTGAACCTTTAAAAAACATCATTTATACTCTCCTTTGGTTTAGCCATAAAACCCTTATACTGAGATACCAAAATTCTCCTTTGGTTTGACCTAACTTCCTTTGTTCCCTCACATAGAATCTCAATTTTCTCCCAGATCTGTTTGGTTGTGTCACAGTTGATAATGTTATTGTACATTACATTGTCAAATGACTCTATTAAAAATAGTTACAAGCCACTATCTAGGGAGACTTTCTCCTTTTCAGGTTCAGTATATTTTGAAGGATCTTTAGGTGCATAATGAGCTGGAATGACTATATCTCCATCTGTAGATTCCTCAAATCTTTTCATAGGGTGAAAGGGCCATTCTTGAGAATCTGAAAATATAATGGGGTGAATGTGTTCTAAATATTTTTAAGGCTTTTTGAACGTTTGTTAGTTGGTGAATAAAGCAGATAAGAAATGCAGCAATATTATGTTAACTGAAAATAAACAATGCACACAATATTACAAAACTCACTTAATTTTGTATTAAAATCAAACTAGTGTTTTGCTACAAATCCTGGGTTCTTTGTAAGTAAAGAACTCAGCTTCTTTCTTGAGAGAGTTACAAGAAATTTTAGATCTGTTTGTACCCTCAAAAAAAGGACCAGTGTTTACTTTATAGATTAGTAAACACAGGTTTACACAACATGCAATAAAATGAACTAAACCCTACTTCAAGTTATCTCTTAAGCTTTCCATTTTTGGTTTAGTATATCTTTACAAATCCTGTAAATCTGTGACTTTCCTTTGTCAGTTAATCTTGGCATTTGATCTTGTACTCTTCAAACTATTTTTATAGACTTTTCAATCCAAGTGATTAGATCGTTTGTTGATTGATAATCTTGAATATTTAACTTGTCTGTATTTTGTACTTGAGCTTCATATCGAGATCTTCAGTTGTTGTTATAGAGAACTGACATCTCGATAAGTATAATGGCTTATTGAGATCTCTTAGTTCTCTACAAGTGTTTTGACTTGTCGAGATCTCTGAGTTCTCGAGGTAAATTTGACTTGTCGAGGTCTCTAAGTTCTCGAGGTAACTTTGACTTGTCGAGATCTCCAAAACTCTGCATGTAGAAATGACTTGTCGATATCTCTGAGATCTCTATAGGAAAATTGACTTATCGATATCTCTGAGAGCTCTAATGAAATATTTGACTTGTCAATATTTCCAATATTCATGTCTTCATTTGAACTTGTCGATATCTCTGAGACTTCTCGATAGGCCAATTTGGACTTCTCGATAAGTCATTTTGGAGTTCTCGAATGACTTCTCTATATGACTTGATCTGTGACTTGTAGATATCTTGACTTAAAATGTTTTTTCCAAAACAGATTTATTCAAATTCAAGCTTCTTCATAATTTCTCTGAGGCATGATCTTCTTGATCTTCTTCCAGAGTTTATTCTTAGGCTTGAGACTGTTTACATAAAAATACTCCAGTCTAATCTTTGACATTTTTACAGACTCAAATAATACAATACATAATACAAAATTAGATTATCATACAACTAATTCTTAGGGCTGTCAATTTGACTTAGTCTAGTTATAATACAGGCATGTCTTGCACAACACCCCCAAAATACTTTATCAAGGTGAATGCTCATGCATTTACTTTGAATCGCAAGTTACCAAATGAAAACGACTCTGATATAGGGGCTATTATTAGAGATCGCAGAGGTACTATCATCAAGTTGTACTCTGGGATAATTAGAAACAGGTCAAAGAGGAGTGATGAGTTTTGGTACTTTTTGGTTGGGCTAAGAAGAACTTTCTTGGAAGAAGAGAATTTAGTTGTACTTAATACTGATAACCATGAGGCCATCAAAGAGTGGGTGGAATGGAAATGGTATACCACACCTGATTGTGAAGGCTTGATTCAACAACTTGAGCAGAGGAATGGAGATCCAAACCTGGTGTTAAAGATCAATGTTTGTTATCCTAGTGAGAACCAACTAGCTTGTTATTTGGCTCATTATGGGGCTGAAAACAGGACTATGTTGATCTTTTTCAGGAAGATGTTTGATCGTGTAAAGAAATTGTGGATGTTGGATGTGAGACTTGGCCCATGCTAAAGGGTCTTTGGTGCACTCAAAGAGGATGAATACGATGATCCAATAATGGAGGCTGATGAGGAGGATGATAATGAGGTTGTTGAAATTTCTGATGGTGATGATGGCTTTGAAGACGAAGAGGAAGAGGGGTTGAAAGAAGCTGAGGACGATGTCCAGATAGTGTTTCATGGTGCAAGCCTTCCTGGAATGGGGGAAAGGAGCAGATCGTTTTAGGGTTCATAGTAGGGAGCCACAATTATTTTGTAAATTTAAGCTTTAAGTATTAAGTAGAGTTATTTTTGTTAGGCCCTTCTCTGTTCATGTTCAATGTTCCAATATTGTTCATGTCCTTTTTTATCTAATTTTATTAAAATGTTCTACGCTTATTGGGCTTAGGCCTTGTGGTTGGGGTCCAGTGCCATGATTGGTTGTGTGAGTTGGACCCTTCAAAAGTGGCAAGGGCTTTATTATTACATTATCTATTTACCAAAAAAAACGTATCAAAGTACCAAAGTTTGGTACTCACTACGTAATTATTATTTTGATCATGTAATTATTATTTTATATGTCTCACATACTAATTAATATCAAGTGACTTCTACTTCCTGTAGATTTTGTTTTTCTATTAGTTAGCGTCGATTTACTTTTAAATGGGAAAACATTTTTTTAACAATAATTAAATTCAATTGTCCATTCACTATTTAAGTAAAAAAAATACTTTTTAATAGCATTGAATTTATAAATTGTATTAAGATTTTATTAAGTAAAATAACATCTATTTAGTTTTAATTTGAAAAATATTTTTATCAATAATTGATTGATATTAAATAAATTATATTAAAAAGATAATTATCAAGTAATATTAAATCATCTAAAATAATAAAGATGTTTGGTTAATAAAATAATTATATAATTTGTTTAAAAAAATAAACACATTAATAATATGGTGAAATTTCCTAATTATAATTATACAATTCGTTCCACAAAATAATTATATTCGCAATATAATGGAATTTCACAATTACACTCCATCGGATACTTTTAATTAAATAATTTAATAACATTTATTTATACACATTCTTGTCTGATTCATTTTTAACTAGTACTAGCTTAACCCGTGCGATGTACGGGTTCCGTTAATATTTTTAAAATTTTGTTTATAATTATATAATAATTTTAAATATTTATAAAAATAGATAATAATTATAAATTTATAATAAAAGGAATTAGTAAGAAGATGTGATTATAACTTAGTGGGATACGTTTTGGTCGTTGGTCGTAGTTTAACGGAAAAGGAGACCATATTTAAGTAATTCCGTTAATATTTTTGAAATTTTATTTATCCAATTATATAATAATTTTTAAATACTTTTAATAATATATAATAATTATAGTTTTAATATAAAAAAATTAGGGAGAAGATGTGATAGTAGTGTAGTAGGATAAGTTTTGATCGTAGTAGCCAGATAGGGACTAGTAGTTTATCATGTGTATATTATTTATTTTTATTTTTAATAACCCAAATATGGGGATAACCGTTATAATACAAATATAACTCATTCATGTTATTATATTATAATATAATATATATTTTAATATAATACTTGATATTAATCAATTATTTACAAATACTAATTTATTATATTTAATGTTGGACCCGTGACTAGTATAAATAACATGAAATGAATAAGGAGAAAACCAAAGTGATAAAAACATTTGTCTAAACGCACATAAATGCTCACTTGCACCTCTGTCTTTCATTAAAGATCTGAGTTCAATTTCTAACAAAGATTTAGGCTTGACATTAAAAGTTGAAGCTCACAATACATACAATTGCTCTTGGTAGCGCTTCTTATTGATTTGTGTGGCACTTTTAAGCAGTCTTGTCGAGATTTCACAACCCTGATCAATATCATTTGGTTGTGTTTTCACAAGATGCGATTAAGTGTCATCATCATTAACAGCCTGGTGGATTCATAATGCCGCTAAATTTAGCGTTAGCATGTGCACATGCAGAGTGAGCTTGCCTATCAACTGTATTGTTGCCGGTATATTTAAGATCAATATCAGTTAACTGAACTGCTTGGCATGGAACAGAACTACTGCAGTTCAGGCTCACTGCAATATTAGACCATGTGGTTCCCTTAATATTCTTGAAGAAAATATTGCTTAGCTTCACCTTTGATGGCTGCACTCATCATCAAATTATGCAACTTAGAGAATTTTAAGTACACGTACATGTGTGTGCGCGCGTGTGTCTGGATCAAGTAATTAGTACCAAATGATCATTGCATGTTGTGCATTAGTGTATATTATATTTGGTACGTACCACCGGTTTGGTGGAGGCATAGTTCTGATCGATAATGATGGGATTGTAGACATCAGTCATGATTAAATTAGAGTATGTGATGTTAGTTGCGGCTATCTGTGGTGAGTCATGGAATGTCTTGATCCTTGCACCATTCAGAGTTTGAATAAATGTACAATTGTCGACTAATATATTCCGCACATCCGTCTCGTACGGGAACCTTCCAAGACTCCCAACACTGTGTCATATCAGTGAAACAATTAGCAATTATACTAGTAACAAGAGTTCCCTATCGCGAGCTCTATGTACATTTATAATCTCATCGGTAAAGTTTCAAACCTAATGCCATGTCCAGGGCCGCATACGATATTTCTAACAGTAATATCGATGCTACCGTCCCCAATAGAAACGCAGTCATCACCAACTCCAATGATGGAGTCATATATCTGAACATTTTTAATTCGTCCGATATGGATTCCGTCTGTGTTTGGGCTGTCTCCTGGTGATGTTATGTGCACATTACATATCGTCACATTCTCATTTTCATACACCTTCATGTTGAATCCTTTCCCATTTACGAGGTTTATGTTTTCAACTCTGGAGTTGTTGGATTGGGCAACTACAAGAGACTGCATCCACAAGGGAGATCATCATTACATATATAGTCAATCAATAACATCTAGAGGTTTTAGAGTGACTCGTTCCTTAACAATGAATGTGTGATGAAACTGTAAAGCAACGAGTGATTTACAAATATATGTAGCTAGGCTAAGCTTACGTCGGGAAGAGGTTTGCCTTTTTCGCCAATAGCTCGAACGTGCCAAATACGCTCCCCTTGTGCATTAAGGGTACCTCCACCATTAAGTATGAAATTTTGGACTCCCATGACATTGATCCAAAATCCTTGGGGGAATGCTTGTTGATCTGGCTTGGCCAACAGAGTTCCCTGAAGTTCCATAAGAACATGCGGGGCACTGCATGGTCCGCGAAAATCAAGTTCTGCGGTTAACCATGTCCCCTTGGGTATAAGGAACTTTGCTGCTGTAGGACAACTACAAACATCTTTCCATGCTGCAAGGAAGGCCTAAAAAACAAAATGCAAAAAAATGTCTAATACAATGCCATAATATATGAGCACATGATTTTTTTTCGAAGCTTAATACTCACCTGAGTATCATCTGATTTTCCATCTCCCTTGGCGTTGTTATAATGGGATACATCTATAACTTTGTAGCTGGGGCAGGTGGCGTCGCCACCATGATCAGTAGCGGTCAGGGTACGACGAGTGAGAGGATCAAAAGTGGTATCATATTGATCAGCTTTAGCCGAACATGAGAGTAGCAAAACCATACACCATACTTGAAGAATGGCTACACTATAACTTCTTGTTAAAGACATATTTTCTATCCCCCACCCCCAACTAATTTGAACAAACACAACGAAGTAATCTACAAAGTGTAATTAGTACGGAGACTTAGCATAGTTTAAACCACTAATTTATATTGTTAAATCTAGTCTAGAAATAGCAATTCAGCTTACTACAATAACTGTCAACCACTTATTGTTTGTATTGTAGTACTAAAGACTAGCTATATCAGTTGTTTTAGTCTTAGCGATAATCTTGTCTAAATTTACTTTCAAACTAGATCTTGTATCTCGAGTGATGACCTCATTCTTGGTTAACCTCCATATTTATGAATCCTTTTTTTCCATGGCAAATAAAAATAGATGGACCCTTTGTTTTTGTTCATTTTTAAGCAACTTTCCTATAACGGACATATAAATAACAGCCACTGAATTTGTTTTTTCATTGAAGATTTTGCTTTTGTGTAACTATCATGAACAAATGATTTTCTGTCTGCAAGAATTTTTTTGCTAAGATCAGAAAAGCTAACAACATTGGGTGGAAATTAGCTAGTCTAATTGTTTTAGTCATGTGATCATATTTGTCTTCTTTCCCAAATTTAAGTAGAAACTAAACCTACTATTTTGTACACTGTGATAACAATTTATATGTTTAATATTTATCTTTAGATTCGAAACATAAGTATAATTTTAGTATCATATATTTGAATATAAGACATAAATTATTATATTTATATATTAATATTATAACGACCGGGAATTTCGCGACGTAATTAAGTGATTAAAGTATAATTTTTTGTGGTGTAATTATAAACTATGTGATTAAATAAAGGGATAAATAATTTTTGTTGGTTAATTGTCTTTATTGTATCTTAGTAACTGGGAATGTAAAATGGCGCATTCTAGTTTAATGAGTCAGTTTAGGGGATAAGTTGTGTTATCGGCCGTCAGGTAGAATGAGACTCGTTTTAAAAGAGGTTAAAAGTATTTAAATGTGAACTATGTGTTGTTATGTGAAATGGAAAGGTTTAAGAGAATATTATATTCCAGTGTCGTGTCAGTTGGTATAAAGTATTTATTGTGAAGCGTAATTGAAACGCTCATCGTCGGGCCGTCAGACAGGACGCAACCTGTTACGCGAAAAGGGGAATAATAATTATAATAATAATAATAATAATAATAATAAGGGAAAATTTGTGATCGAGTATGAGTCGTGATATGTGAATACGTGCTATTGCTTGAGAATATGCTTGATTATGTGCTCTGTTGATTTTTAAATGATTTTAAGGAATTATCTGATTTAAAATGAGGTTTATTGAACCTTTAAATGTTTTTGTGAAATTATCTGAGTATGTTCAAGGTGTGAAATTTATTTTGTTATCTTCAGAATAGTCCTAGAGACTTTATAAAAATGATAGACGGATTTATTTCGTGATCAGAGTATTTTAAAATGATTTTATCGGGTTATAATTCTATTTTGCGCACACTCTTGTAAAATCCGTAGTAAATCAACAGTTCGCTCAAAAATTATTTTGAAAATATGGCCGAAATGCTAATTTCGAGATCTTTATTCTAAAATTATTATTCTTTGCATTCCCAACTTTTTTGAGAGAGTTATTCATTATTTAAATTTATTTTGGAGTTTAGAATAAAAGAGAAAAGATAATAGAAATAAGAAAATCATATAAATTCCTAAAGTGCCCCTGCCCTTTTATTCTAAAAACCCACTCTCCCCCCTTTCTTTTTCTTTTCTTCACCCGGCTCTACTCTCTCTCTTCTCTCACTTTCTCTCATCTCTCTCTTTCTCTCTCACTCTCGAAGCTCTCTCTCTCTTTCTTTCTCTCGGTATGATGCTTTCTTCTCTCTCGAATTCTTTGAAATCCTTCATGAAAATTCATCCTTATTCCATATATGAGCTTCGATTTTATGTGCATGTGTGTGTAGATGCTTGCATGCAAGTGTGTATGTGAGTGTTTGGGTTCGGTTTTGAGCCGAGTGCCGAGTTTTTTGCTTTATAGACTTGAGATAATGTGATTTCTGTGATGAAATTGTTTTGTATGTAGTTGTTGATGTGTTTCTGGAGAGAAATCGGAGGTTCAAGGTTGGAAACCCCCGAATGGGGGCACCACCGTGAAACCACCGCCACCGGTGATTAACTCCGGTGAACCGGTGGTGAGTAATGATGTATAAACTGAACTCTAGAGCACTAACACTCAATTTTCTGTAGTTGCATATGATATTTCTTTAAAAAGCCGAATGGTTCTTCATTTTGAAAAGATTAAGTTGATTTTTGTTGATGTAAATAATTTATTGTTGATTGTTTTTAGAAATTATAGAATACATAGATTGAGTTGTGGTTTAAAGATCTAAAGTGATGCATGCATGTTTCGGTTCTTGGAAAATTCGAATGTTCTTGTTTTTAAGAAATTAAGTTGAATTATGTGCTAAAGTGAATGATGAACCATGTTTAGGGTTTAAATTACGTGTTTAAATGGGTTGTAAGGATGAAATTGAATTAGTTTGGGGTGAAATATCTAATGCATGTCAATCTATTGCTTTGCATGTAAATACTCAAGTTAAAAATGATTTTAAAGGATGAGTGTTGGCTTGATCTCAATTTTATATATGATTTTGGTACTTGCATGTCATTGTTTGATTCTTGGATTGTGTTTTGTGTTAAAGCCGAATGGTTTTTAAGTATAAAAGTAGTAATTGGTTTGATTCCAATATCTTACCAAGAGAATGCATGTGAGATTTCTAAGAGCTATGTGATTTATTTGTTTATTTTGGTTCGAATTAAATGATATAAAATGCAGGATTGGGTCGTTTTGATATAACACTGTAAAACTGTTATTATAACAGAATTTGGATATAAAGACTAAATGTTATGTGTTGTATTAGCGTCGCGATATGTGATGCGATGACTATTTGGTTAAAGTATACGAGTATGTAGTATAAACGTGCTTTTTGATTATGATTGAGTACATATACTCTTAGGATATTGCGATAAGGGTTAATTGTTAAGCGTTCTGGGAACGTCGAGTGAGAATCTAATTAGGGTTTGATTGTTGGATTGTAGATTTGGAGCATGAAGGCGTTCGGGCTAGGAAAGGGAAAGGTGTACTAGGTGGCAGTAGTTCAACCCTTGTGAAGCAGGAAAGCGAATTCAGGCAAGTAACTCTGCTTACTTGTATAAATTGTTATAGAGAGGATATTGTTCATGCCATGATAGAGTATTAAACTTTTATAGCACATGTGAACCTGCCATTGATTCTTGAACCTTGATATTAAAATCTTGTACTATACCCGTTATTGATTCTTGAGAAACCCTGTTGTTGTTCCCTGTGAACCTGTTATTGATTCTTGTAATGATTTGATATGCTTATTGCCCAAACCCTTGTAGTAACCCTGTTGATTCATATTCTAATTACCTACTGATTCTTTTGGATACCCTAAATGTTCATGATCCTTATAAGAACCTTTACCAATTCCCTTGCGTATTGTTGGTTAATCTTTCTTTTGTATACCCTATTCTATGATGATCCTTAGAACTGTTTTGATTCCCTATCTTGGATACCCTGTTTATCATTTGATCAAGATCCTTGATATTGATATTTGCTTACCTTTGATACGATCACTTTCTTTGAATTCTTGAATTGAACTTAAGAATGAGTTTCAACTTGAAAGAGTCCGAATGATTTCATATTCTTGGTAATGTTAAAATGAACTTAGTAAAACCATTCTTTCTTCCAAAGGTTTTTCAAATGAATTCCTGATGGATTGGATTGAGGCGTAAGAGACTAGTGGGACTAGTCCAGCCATATAAGAGACTAGTGGGGCTAGTCCAATTTAAGGCTGAAATTATACCATAGGTACCTTAACGACCAGATGGAGGTCGGTACGGGCTGATCACCCATATTATTATTTTGAATTGAAAGTTAAAGTAGTCCAATCAAGGGTTCCCTATCATTTAACAAAGAGAAATTGAATACCTTATTCAGCAATTGATTCTTTGAAAATGAAATGGTTTAAAATGATTTGTGATGAGTTGATTGAAATATTGTTTGGTATACAGCTTTGAGTACCCTGATTCTATTCAATATATAATTTCTTTCCCGAGTTAGATATATTCTTGCTTTCGTAGTGAGAGATCCTTTGAGATCCAAATGTTGATTTGTGATGAATGTCGGCTTTCACCCTATCTTGAGCCTTGATTCATGAAAGCCTAAACCTTTCTTCATAACCCTTTCATAGCCCAAAGATAGAAATCTGTCATCTAGAGATTGTAAAGAAGAATGCCTTAAAAGCAGTAATGGTATATTCTTGATATTGTATCGTAGAACTGTCATATAGTTACTTGTTGAGTTTTATACTCATATGTTTTCTTTGTTCTAGCCATGGTAGTTAAGTAAGAGGATGGCCAGACTTAGGCGCATTGCTCGTAAGAGCGTACCTGGTGGCCCCTACCGTGTTGTAGGCTTCTAGATGCCAGAGCAGGTAGTACGGGTTATGTGTGAGCAAGCGCTTAGTCGGAAAGTTTTTAAAGATACAATGGGTTATCTGTCAGTTCCAAGTCGGAATCGATTACGTAAATTAAATATTATTTTGGGTTGTAATTTATATATATTATGGTTGGTAGTTGTAATCTTGTCTCAAACTTTATCATGTTAGATCCTGTTAATAGATAATCGGGGTTTATGCTTATTTATTGATAGTTTAATATTGTGTGGGTCCTCATTTCCTAACCCTGAGATTGAGGGAATCACAAGTTGGTATCAGAGCTACAGGATCTAGTCCTTGAGACAAGTTAGGATAAAAGGGTATTTTAGGTTATATCTATATCGCGAGAGTGTTCGACTCATATAGAGTTGAGTTAGACTATTAGGTATAGTCTAAGTGAAGTGAATAGTAAAAGTAGCAACTAGATTTAGGGTGTGAGTCAGTTGGAAGTTTTATTTAACCCTAATGCTGTTTCTTGGTAGCTGTTTTATATTTTCTCTCAGGATCCTAGTAGTGGTAGTGATTCTGATTCAGAGATTAGTTTGAACGGTACCCCAGTGGACCCCATTCCACCCTCTTCAGAGGAGCCTGTGTATGTTAGTTCAGATCCGGAGGAGGATCCATCTGAGAGTAGTGAAATTCCTATACAGATATCACCCTTGAGGACCGAGTCAGAGACCCCAACCCCTGAGCCAGAGTCTGAGATGCCTAAGATTGTTCATGTTAGTGTTAGAGGAAAGTTAGCCCAGGATTGAGACTTTGTTTACTCCCGCATTCCTGAGTTGGGAGCTTTGGTGGATAGGCTAGATCGAGAGTCTAGGAAGAGCACTTCAGTTATGGATGATGAGTGGAGAGTCCGGATTAAGATGGTGGGGCAGGGTGCTAGAGGAGATTGGATGAGGGATCATCCACTAGCGATGCTGATGCTGAGGCCCGGAGGCTGAATAAGATTATTCGCTGGATGTTGGTTGTGTTGAGAGAGATTCTGGATGAGTAGATGATAGACTTGATCAGGCGGGACTTTTGGTAGAGTCTATAGTTGTTGTTATTTCTTTTCAGTGCCAGTAGGCTTTGGGATACTTGGTCAGATGCTGAAATCCCTTTTTCATTTGTTATGTTGTGTTGTATTTCAGAACTTGGTATTGTAGTAGCAGTTGTTAGAAGTTAGGGGTAGATAGGGGGTGTTTTCCAAATTTTCCTCTGTTTAACCCTGCTATATTATTGTACCCTATTTCAGAACTTGCTGTTATCGAACCTTCATATATGCACCCTTGGCTTGTTGAATAAACCACATATCTTGTTTCCTATTGTGCATCCTGAGAATCTTTATAACTGTTTTGTATACCATGTTTCTATACAACCGTGTTTAATCTTTTCGTAAGAATTTAACCTAGTGCCATGAGAAAACACAACTGATAAGAGAAATTATGTAGTAATAGGATTGCATGTGCGAAATTGAGTAAAGCTTAAAACCCGCAAAAGTGATTTCGTAGAAAAAAATATCGTTATATATATATATCAATGCCATGCTATCGTATTTCTAAATAATTGCTCAATCCGTTCATCCCCCAGAGTTCTTAGGTTTTCCAGACCCGATAAAAGCTCAGTCATGGTTAAGAGAAATGGAGAAAACATTTGAGTTAGCAGAATTAAGGATGAAAAGAAAGCCCAGTATGCGAGTTATTACCTTAAAGATGAGGCGAGTTTCTGGTGGGAATCTTCTAAAGCTTTGCTTGAAGGGAAAGATTTATCGTGGAAAAATTTTACTGAGATGTTTTTGGAGAAGTATTTGCCAAGTTATATGCAAGACCAGTTGGAGATGAAGTTTTTGGACCTTAGACAAGAAGATATGTCGGTAGCGGAATATGAAGTGAAATTTTCGGAGTTATCTAGGTTTGTACCTGAGTATGTGAATACGGAGGCGAAGAAGGCTAAAAGGTTCCAGCAGGGACTTAGGCCATGGATTCGGAGTCAAGTGGCACTGTTAGAGATCAAGAACTACGCCTCTTTGGTGCAGAAGGCAATAATAGTGGAAGGAGAGCGTGAAGTTGCAAAAAGAGAAAATGAAGTTAGGAAAAAGAAGTTTGAGAGCTCGGAGCAAGAGCAAGGAAGTTCAAAGTTGAGAGGGAAGTTTGGTAAGAATGGTGGAGGTCAGAACCAAAAGTTTCAGAAGTTAAAACCCGGGAACGGAGCTCAGAAGAACCGTTTCCAGAAGGCAGGACAACCGGGAAAGGATAGTAGACCTCAGATTCATGAATGTAAAGTTTGTGGAAAGAGACACCCGGGAAGGTATAATAAGCTGGATGTGACTTGCTTTAAGTGTAATCATAAAGGGCATTATTCATCCGAGTGCCCAAGTGGAGCAAAAAAGCCTGAATTGGCCTGTTTTAAGTGTGGAAAAGTGGGCCATATGGCCAGAAACTGCAAGGAGGCTGTTCAAAAGGCCAATGTTCTCAGGATTGCTGGACCGCCGCTTCTCCCAGCACCAACAGCTCAACCTAGAGTCAGAACCTTCAATATGAAAATGAAAGATGCGGTGCAAGATGTGGATGTGGTGGCAGGTATGCTCATTATAAACTCAGTAGAAGTAAAAGTATTAATGGATTCTGGAGCAACTAAATCCTTTATTTCTGAAAGTATTCTTGATAGACTAAAGTGTGTTGCGTACCCTCTTGAACCCAATTTGATTATAGAAGTAGTACATCAAGATAAAGTCATTGTTAATATGGTATGTCCCAATTGTGATGTGGTTATAGAAGGTCGGCACTTTTCTGCTGACTTAATTCCTTTTAAGTTAGGAGAATTTGACGTCATATTAGGAATGGATTGGTTATCAAACCACGAGACGCAAATAGAGTGTAAAAGCAAGAAGGTAAAGTTAAAGACCAAGGATGGTGTTGAAGTGATATTCAAGGGGAAAAGGCAAGAGAAAACGTTTTTAACGGTTATTCAGACGAGGAGATTGTTATGTCAAGGATGTGAAGCTTATTTGGTTCATGTCAAAGATATAGAGGAAGAATCTATAAGGATCGAGGATATTTCGGTAGTAAGATATTTTCCCGATGTATTTTCAGACGAATTACCCGGACTACCTCCAGATAGAGAGATCGGGTTTACGATTGATTTGGCTCCAGGAACGGAACCAGTGTCGAAAGCTCCCTATCGAATGGCGCTAGTCGAGATGAAAGAGTTGGCAGCGCAGTTGCAATAATTATTGGATAAAGGAGTAATACGCCCAAGTGTATCCCCGTGGGGTGCACCGGTGTTATTTTTAAAGAAGAATGATGGTAGTATGAGGTTGTGCATTGACTATCGTGAATTGAATAAGTTGACGATCAAGAATAAGTACCCTCTACCGCGAATCGACGACTTGTTTGATCAGTTATAAGGAGCTACTTCTTTTCCAAGATTGATTTAAGATCTGGGTATCATTAGCTAAAGATTAAAGTGGAAGATATACCCAAGACAATGTTTCGAACGAGATATGGACACTGTGAGTTTTTGGTAATGGCGTTTGGTTTGACGAACGCGCCAGCCGCATTTATGGATCTTATGAATAGAGTGTTCAGGCAGTACTTGGATAAGTTCGTTATCGTATTCATCGATGATATATTGATATACTACAAGATGGAGGAAGATCATATGAAGCACTTGAGAATTTCTTTAGAAATTTTGAGAAATGAAAAGTTATACGCCAAGTTTTCAAAGTGTGAGTTTTGGCTGAAGAAAGTACAGTTCCTTGGACATGTAGTCACTAGAGAAGGAATTAAAGTAGATCCAGCTAAGATAAAAGCTGTGATGAATTTGGAAAGGCCCAAGACTCCTACGGAGGTCAGAAGTTTTTTGGGATTAGCAGGATACTATAGAAAATTTATGCAAGATTTCTCCAAGATTGATGTCCCATTGACTAAATTGACAAGGAAGAACGAGAAGTTTGTGTGGACGGATTAGTGCGAGGAAAGTTTTCAGGAATTGAAGAAGCGATTGGTAACCGCCCCAGTTTTGGTGTTACCGGATGAAAAGGGAGAGTTTTTGATCTTCAGTGATGCTTCGTATAAAGGATTGGGATGTGTGTTAATGCAACATAGGAAAGTAATAGCGTATGCGTCAAGGCAGCTAAAGCCGCATGAACTGAAGTATCCCACACATGAATTGGAATTGGCAGTGATTGTGTTTGCCCTTAAAATTTGGAGGCATTATTTGTATGGAGAAAAGTGTGAGATTTATACGGATCATAAGAGTTTAAAGTATATTTTTACTCAGAAGGAGTCGAACATGAGACAGAGAATATGGTTAGAATTGATCAAAGATTATGACTGTACGATAAATTATCATCCTGGAACTGATTAAGGATTTTGAAAAGATGGAAATAGAGGTGAAAACTCCAGAATTTGGAGGTGAAGCAATGTACGCAATGTCATTTCTATAACGACTGGGAATTTCACGATGTAATTAAGTGAATAAAGTATGATTTTGTGGTATAATTATTAATTATGTGATTAAGTGATGGTTAATTATCTTTCTTGTATATTAGTATCTGGGAGCGTAGTTAGATGCGTTCCAATTTAAAGAGTCAGCTTAGGGGTTAAGCTGTGTTGTCGGGCCGTCAGGTAGAACGGAACTCGTCTTAAAAAGGGATTAAAGTGTTTAAATGTGAAATATGTGTGTTTATGTGAAATGGAATGTTTAAGTAAGCATTACGTTCTAGTGACGTGTTGGTTGGTAAAGATAATTGTGAAGCGTAATTAAAACGCTGAGCGTCGGGCCGTCAGGCAGAACGTGACTCAGTACGCGAAAAGAGGAATAATATTCAAAAGGGAAAATTGTATGGTCAAAGATGAGTTGTGATATGTGAATATATATGCTAGCTTTTATGTATGCATGATTACGTGTTCTGATAGTTTTTCAAATGGATTTAAAGGAATTATTTGATTTAAAATAAGGATTAATGGACCTTTATACATTTTTATAAAATTATTCGAGTAAGGTCAAGGCATGAGACTAGCCGTGTTATCCTTAAAATAGTCCTAGAGACATTCTAAAAGTGATAGACGGATTTATTTCGTGATCGTTGCATTTTTAAATGATTTTATGGAATTAAAATGCTATTTTCATCATAAACTTGTAAAATCCGTATTAAATCAACCGTTCGCCCAAAAATTATTCCGAAAATATGGCTGGAAAGCTAATTTTGAATCCTATATTTTAAAATTAATATTTCTTCCATTTTCATCTTTTCTAAGAGAGCTATATAATATTCAAATTCATTTTTGGGAATGAGAATAAAAGAAATGAGAAGTAAAAATCTATTTGTGGCATAATTACCATTCTACCCTTGCCATACCATTATAAAAGCCACCCACCCTTCTCTTTTTCTCCCCTCCTTCCCCCCGTTCTCTTCTTTCTCTCTTTTTCCTCCCTCACTCCCGAGTTCTCTCTCTCTCTCTATCGGCTCTTTCTCCATCTCTCTTCTCTCTCTTACATGCAACAACAAAAAATAATCCAAATTCAAAGATCTTGTCATCTATAGCCTTCACTTTCGATATTCTACTCATACACCACTTGCATGTAAGTGTTTATGTAAGTTTCATAGTTCCATCTCCTTGGTTGTGTTCAAGAAAATGTAATTTCTTGATATATGATCATAAGAGAGTCTAAAGTGATTTTTGTGGTTTAAAACTCAAAGAGGAGACCCGTTATGGGCACTCTTAAGTTCGACCACCACCGTCCGTGATCCAAGGAGAGCCGGTGGAATTTTAAGAGTGTAATGTACTTAGTGAAATGATGTGTTCTTGTGAAAGTAAAACTTGCATGTTTAATATTTGATTGATTCTTGAGTTTGATGGTAAATGAAGTTTTATGTTTAGAAAATGGGAAATAAGGTTTATTTCTAAATGATTTTGGTATTTAGATTATTGAAAAGGGATGCATGTCATAAGAATCTATATGCATGTCACTAAAAGTCATTGCATGTCAATGTTCTAAGTTTCTTTTGATCTTGAACCTTTGTTAGGTTCGAATTTTTCTTAAAAATTATGTGGAAAGAATGATTTTTGATATGTGATGATATGAATGATAGCATTAGAATGATTGCAAGTGATTTGATTTGGTTTTGTGCCAATGTTTGGTTCGAATTTGTGAAAATAAAAAGGAGAAGAATAGTTGTTTGCTTAAGGTGTTTAAGGTATAAGAATCAAGGAACCTTTTTGTCTTGATTAAATGAATTTAGTTCGAATTTTTACTTCTTAAAAATGGATTTTTGATTTTCATTCAAGTTTACAAAAGGGTTTTGAGTTGAAGGTTTAAACTTGCTTCGGTTTTCTATGAAAAAGGTTTGGAAGGATGAATTTTGGCTTGAACTAGAGATTATAAATGATCCCTACCCTTGCATGTCAATTTATAGCATTGCATGTGTTGTTTCTTGAGAAATTTGAATGGAATAAGTTAAATTTATAGAAATTAAGATGGATTATGTGCTTAAAGTGTTGCTTATGTGTTTCCATGATGAATTGGAGTTAGATTTGGATGAAAAAAGGATTGCATGTTGAGCTATAAAGTTGTATTTGACAAGATTAAAGTCTAAAAGAATCATTAGACCTCTTGTTTGTGTTATGTGATTAAGCCGAATGATTTATGGTTATAAAAGTAATTGATTTGAATCCAATATCTTACCAAGTGAATGCATGTGAGATTTCTAAGAATTATGTGAATTATTTGTTTTTTTTTGTTCGAATTAAGTGATGTAAAAAGGAGGTTTTTGAGTCATCCTGATATGAGATTATGTATTGATATGGTAACTCGAGTATAGAGTTTGAAATACAAGGATTAAATGCTATATGTCGTATTCGCATCGTAATGCGTGATTCAAAGTCTATATGGTTAAAAGTATACGAATTATGGTATAGGCATATTGTGTGAATATATTTGAGTATATATATATACTCTTAGGGTACTGCGATTAAGGGAAATGTTAAGTATTCTGGGAACGTCAAGTGGGAATCTAATTAAGGTTTTGGTTTTGATTGTAGATTCGGAGCGTGAGGGCATTCAGGCTAGGAAAGGGAAAAGTGTACTAGGTGGCAGTAGTTCAACCTTTGTGAAATAGGAAAGCGAATTCAGGCAAGTAACTCTATTTACTTGTGTAAATGGTTATAAGAGGATATTGTTCATGCCATGTAGAGTATTTAAATGTTAAAGTAATGTACCCATGTTATTGATTTTTGAGATACCCTGTCATTGATCTTGTGAACTTGTTATTGATAAGCTTATTGATCCAACCCTTTGGTAACCCCTTTTTCCTATTCTATTCTGATTACTTGTTATACCATGAACTGTTGTAAACCCTATAAGTACCTTTACGAACCCCTTATAATGATTCGTCATTCCTTGTTTACCTTATACTCTATTGATCCTTGAAACGGTTTTGATTTCCCTAACTTGAGTACCTTGTTATCATTTGATCAAGATCCCTAGAATTGAACCTTGCTTATTCTTGATTCATTTCCTTAACTTCGAATTCTTGAAATTGAACTTAAGAATGAGTTTCGACTTGAAAGAGTCTGAATGATTTCATATTCTTGTTAATGATAAAATTGAATTTAGTGAAACCTTTCTTTTCCAACACAAGGTTTTCCAAATGAATTCCTGATGGATTGGATTGAGACATAAGAGACAAGTAGGACTAGTCCAATCATGTTAAGATGCTAGCGGGGCTAGTCCAGTATAAGGCTGAAATTATGCCATTGGTATCTTAAAGACCGGATGAAGGTCGGTACGGGTTGATCACCCGTATTATTATGAAATGAAAGATAAAGTAGTCCAATCAAGGGTTCCATAACTATTTAAAAAGGAATTAAAATTTCCTATTCAGTAATTGATTCTTTGAAAATGAAAAAGGTTTATATTGCTTTAAAAAGAGTTGAGTGTGATATTGTGAAGCTTACAGCTTGTGAACCCTGATTTTGATTCTGTTGATCATATAATTGATTCCCAATGATGAAAAGATTATCGCTTTCCATTTGAAAGATCATGTGTGATCCTGTTAATGATTTGTGATGAATGTTGGCTTTCACCCTATCTTGAGCCTTATTTCTTGAAATCCCAAAGTTTTCTTCATAACCCCTTTCATAGCCTAAAAGATAGAAATCAGCCACCTAGAAATGATAAAGTAGAATGCCCTGAGATCAGTAATGTATATTGTGGATTTTGTATCGTAGAACTGTTTTACAGTTACTTGCTTAGTTTTATACTCATATGTTTTGTTTTAATCTAACCATGACAGTTAAGCAAGAAGATGGTCAGGCTTAGGCGCACTGCTCGTAAGAGCATACCTGGTGGTCCCTACCATATTGAGGGCTTTCGGTTGCCTGAGCAAGTAGTACAGGTTTTGAGTAAGCAAGCGCTTAGACGAAAAGTTGTAAAGATACGATGGGTTATCTGTCGATTCCAAGTCAGGATCGACTATGTAAATTTGGTTTTATTTTGGGTTGTAAATTATATTCTATGGTTGGTAGTCATAATCTTGTCTCATACTTTATCCTGTTTGATCTTGTTAGTAGCTAATCGGGGTTTATGCTAATTTAATTCATAGATTAGAGGTGTGTGGGTCCTCATTTCCTAACCCCGAGACTGAGGGCGTCACAAGTTGGTATCAGAGCTACAGGATCTAGTCCCTGAGAAAAGTTAGGAATAAAAGGGTATTTTGGGAATGTATATCTATATCGCGAGAGAGTTCGACTCATATAGAGTTGAGTTAGACTATTAGGAATAGTCTAAGGAAAGTGTTATATGCTAAAGTGGTGACTAGAGTTAGGGTGTGAGTTAGCTGAAAGCTTTATTTAACCCAAACACTGTTTCTTGGTTGCTGTTTTATGTTTTCTCTCAGGATCCCAGTAGTGGTAGTGATTCCGATTCAGAGGTTAGTTTGACCGGTACCCCAGTGGACCCCATTCCACCCTCTCCGGAGAAGCCTGTGTATGTTAGTTCAGATCTAGAGGATGATCCATCTGAGAGTAGTGAGATCCCTATACAGATATCACCCTTGAGGCCAGAGTCAGAGACCCCTGCCCCTGAGCCAGAGTCTGAGATGCCTAAGATTGTGCCTGTCAGTGTTGGTGGCAAGTTAGCCCAGGATCGAGACTTTGTTTACTCCTGTATTCCTGAGTTGGGAGCTTTGGTGGATAGGCTAGCTCGAGAGTCTAGGCAGAGCACTTTAGTAGTGATGGAAGAGTGGAGAGCTAGGATCCAGTTGGTGGAGCAGGTTTCCCGGAGGAGATTGGATGAGGGACCATCCACTAGTGATGCTGATGCTGAGGCCCGGAGGCTGCATAAGATCATTCGCTAGATGTTGGTTGTGTTGAGAGAGATTATGGGTGATTAGAGTTTAGTATTGGTCAGGCGGGACTTTTGGTGGAGCCCGTAATTATTATTTTTCAGTGCCCGTAGGCTTTGGGATACTTGGTCAGATGTCGGGATCCCTTTTTCATTTGTTGTATTGTATCTCAGAACCTTGTAGTAGTAGTTGTTAATAGTTAGGGGTAGATAAGGGGATGTTTTCCAGTTTTTCCTCTGTTTAACCCTGCTATATTATTGTACCTTATTTCAGAACTTATCAAAGCCAAACTTTTTATCGAAGTACCTTTGGCTTGTTGAATCAATCATATATCTTGTTTCCTATTGTGCACCCTGGAATCTTTATAATTATTTTGCATACCATGTTTCTATACAACCGTGTTTAAAACTTCATAAAAATTATACCATGTGCCATGAGAAAACAACATTGATATGAGAATTATATAGTAATAGGATTGCATGTGCAAAATTGGGTAAAAGCAAAAAACCCGCAAAAGTGATTTGGTAGTAAAATGTTGTTATATATCATTGTCATGCTATCTTATTGCTAAATAATTGCTCAATCAGGTTTGTAAGAAATGGCCAACTCACCAGATCACCAAGAAGAAGAAATCCAAACGCAAGACCCAGAAGTGAATCCAGAAACCACCATGATGAGCAGACTTGCTTAGCTTTTGCAACAACCCGTAGCCCCTAAAGTTGGAAACTTTAAATATTTTGAATCTGTTCATCCCCCAGAGTTCTTAGTTTTTCCATACCCAATAAAAGCTCAGTCGTGGTTAAGAGAAATGGAGAAAGCGTTTGAGTTAGCAGAAGTCAAGGATGAGAAGAAAGCTCAATATGTGAGTTATTACCTTAAAGATGAAGCGAGTTTCTAGTGGGAATCTTCAAAGGCATTGCTGGAAGGAAAGGACTTATCGTGGGAAAAGTTTACTGAGATGTTTCTGGAGAAGTATTTGCCAAGTTATATGCAAGATCAGTTGGAGATGAAGTTTTTGGACCTTGGGCAAGAAGATATGTCGTTAGCGAAATATGAGGTGAAATTCTCGGAGTTCTCTAGATTCGTAACTGAGTATGTAAATACGGAGGCAAAAAAGGCCAAAAGGTTCCAACTGGGACTTAGGCCATGGATTCGAAGTCAAGTGGCATTGTTGGAAATCAAGAGCTATGCTGCTTTAGTGCAGAAAGCAATGATAGTGGAAGGAGAGCGTGAAGCTGCAAAAAGAGAAAGTGAAGGTAGGAAAAGGAAGTTTGAATGCTCGGAGCAAGAGCAAGGAAGTTCAAAGTTTAGAAGGAAGTTTGGAAAGAATGGTGGAGGTCAGAACCAAAAGTTTCAAAAGTTTAAGCCCGGTAATGGAGCCCAGAAGAACCGTTTTCAGAAAGCAGGACAACCGGGGAAGGATAATAGACCTCAGATTCAAGAGTGCAAGGTTTGTGGGAAGAGACACCGGGAAGGTATAATAAGTTGGATGTGACCTGTTTTAAGTGTAACCAGAAAGGGCATTATTCGTCGGAGTGCCCGATTGGAGCAAAGAAGCCTGATTTAGCCTGTTTCAAATGTGGAAAGGTGGGCCATATGGCCAGAAGCTGCAAGGAGCCTGTTCAGAAGGCCAATGTTCTTAGAATTGCTGGACCGCCTCCCCTCCCAGCACCAACAACTCAACCTAGAGCTAGGACCTTCAATATGACAATGAAAGATGTTGTGCAGGATGTGGATGTGGTGGCAGGTATGCTCGTCATAAACTCAGTAGAAGTAAAAGTATTGATGGATTCTGGAGCAACTAGATCTTTTGTTTCTGAAAGTATTCTTGATAGACTTATTTGTGTTGCGTACCCTCTGGAACCTAATTTGATTATAGAGGTAGCAAATCAAGAGAAAGTCATTGGTAATAAAGTTTGTCCCGATTGTGTTGTGGTTATAGAAGGTCGACACTTTTCTGTTGACTCAATTCCTTTTAAGTTAGGAGAATTCGAGGTTATATTAGGAATGGATTGGTTGTCAAACCACGAGGCGCAAATAGAGTGTAAAAGTAAGAGGGTGAGGTTAAGGACCAAGGATGGTGATGAAGTGATATTCAAAGGGAAAAGACAAGAGAAGAAATTTCTAACACCTATCAAGACGAGGAGATTATTATGTCAAGGATGTAAAGTTTATTTGGCTCATGTTAAGCTTGTGGAGAAAGAATTCGTGAGGATTGAAGATATTCTGGTAGTAAGAGATTTTCCAGATGTGTTTCCGGATGAATTACCTGGACTATCTCCAGATAGAGAGATCGAGTTTATGATAGATTTGGCTCCCGAATGGAATCAGTATCGAAAGCTCCCTATCGTATGGCGCTAGTCGAGATGAAGGAATTGGCAGCGCATTTGCAAGAATTTTTGGATAAAGGAGTGATTCGCCCGAGTGTATCCCCGTGGGGTGCACCGGTATTTTTGTAAAGAAAATGGATGGAAGTATGAGGTTGTGCATTGATTATCGTGAATTGAATATGTTGACTATTAAGAATAAATACCCTCTACCGCGGATTGATGACTTGTTTGATCAGCTAAAAGGAGCTTCGTGTTTCTCCAAGATTGATTTAAGATCTGGGTATCATCAGCTAAAGATTAAAGCGGAAGATATACCCAAGACGGCATTTCAAACAAGATATGGACACTACGAGTTTTTGGTAATGGCGTTTGGTTTGATGAACGCGCTAGCCGAATTTATGGATCTTATGAACAGAGTATTCAAGCAATATCTGGATAAGTTTGTTATAGTGTTTATTGATGATATATTGATATACTCTAAGACGGAAGAAGATCATAAGAAGCATTTGAGGATTTCCTTAAAAATTTTGAGAAAAGAAAGGTTGTACGCCAAGTTTTTGAAGTATGAGTTTTGGCTAAAGGAAGTACAATTTCTTGAGACAAGGAATCACAGTAGATCCAGCTAAGATAGAAGCTTTGATGAATTGGGAAAGACCCAAGACTCCTACGGAGGTCAGAAGTTTTCTGGGATTAGCCGGATACTATAGAAGGTTTGTGCAAGATTTCTCTAAGATTGATGTTCCACCGACTAAGTTGACAAGGAAGAACGAGAAGTTTGTGTGGACGGATAAATGCGAGGAAAGCTTTCAAGAATTGAAGAAGAGATTGGTAACCGCCTCAGTGCTGGTGTTACCAGATGAGAAAGGAGAATTTGTGATTTTTAGCGATGCTTCGTAAAAAGGACTCGGATGTGTGTTAATGCAACACATGAAGGTAATAGCATATGCGCCAAGGCAACTAAAGCCGCATAAACAGAAGTATCCCACGCATGATTTGGAATTGGTAGCAATTGTGTTTGCCCTTAAGATTTGGAGGCATTATTTGTACGGGAAAAGTGTGAGATCTATACAGATCATAAGAGTTTAAAGTATATTTTCACTCAGAAGGAGTTGAATATGAGATAAAGAAGATAGTTAGAATTGATCAAAGATTACGACTGTGCAATAAATTATTATCCAGGAAAGGCGAATATGGTAGTAGACGCTTTAAGTCGCAAGGAAAGATTGAATATGTTAACGTCATTAGAAGAATTGATCAAGGATTTCGAAAAGATGGAAATAGAGGTGCAGACTCCAGAATTTGGAGGTGAAGCAATGTATGCTATGTCATTTCAACCTGAAATTTTGGAAAAGATTAGATGTTGTCAAGAGTAAGTGATGAATCGCGAAAAGGATAATTTGTCAGGAGTGGAAATAAAAGCTCAAAAGCATGAAAGAGGAATATATCGTGTTAACTCACGTATTTGAATACCTAACGTTGTGGAGCTAAAGCATGAAATTTTGCAAGAGGCGCATAACTCGAGATTTTCGATTCAGCCTGGAAGTACGAAAATGTACAAGGATTTAAAAGAAAGTTATTGGTGGCCAAACATGAAAAAAGAAATTGCGGAATGGATAAGTAAGTGTTATACATGTCAAAGAGTAAAAGCGGAACATCATAGACCAAGTGGATTATTGCAACCACTAGATATACCAGAATGGAAATGGGAACATATCGCGATGGATTTCATGGTAGGATTACCAAAGACCAAGTTTAATCATGATGCAATTTGGGTGGTAATCGATCGATTGACGAAATCAGCGCATTTCTTGCCGATAAATGAAAGTTTTTCGTTAGAAAAGTTGGTCAAATTGTATTTGGATGAGATTGTGATGCGTCATAGAGTTCCAGTATCTATCGTATCTGATAGAGACCCGAGGTTTAACTCGAGATTTTGGCGACAATTTCATGATCATTTGGGAACTAAGCTAAAAATGAGTACGACATATTATCCGCAAACTAACGGACAAAGTGAAAGGATAATTCAGACGATAGAGGATATGTTGCGAACATGTGAAATAGATTTCAAAGGAAATTGGGACGATCATTTGCCATTGATTGAGTTTTCCTACAACAACAGTTATCCCGCAAGTATTGGCATGTCGCCTTATGAAGCATTGTATAGAAGAAAGTGCAGATCCCCTACATATTGGGACGAAATTGGTAAGCGCAAATTAATTGGCCCAGAGCTGGTTCAAAAAATGAAAGAAAAGGTGGAAATGATTCGAAAAAGGTTAATTGCTGCTCAAGATCGACAAACAAAGTATGCGAATCGAGAACGAAAAGATGTGCAATTCAAACCTGGAGACAAAGTCTTGTTAAAGATATCTCCTTGGAAAGGTTTAACCAGATTTGGAAAGAAAGGGAAGTTGAGTCCTAGGTATATTGGACCATTCGAAGTACTGTGACAAGTTGGAAAGGTGGCTTATGAATTAGCGCTACCTCCGCAAATGCAACATCTTCACAATGTATTTCATGTATCTCTTCTAAAGAAGTATAATGTTGATGCAAGCCATGTGATCGAATTGGAACCAGTGGAAATCCAACCAGATTTGTCTTATGTGGAACAACCAGTTTGAATCCTAGATCGGAAAGAGAAGACGCTTAGAAATAAAGTTGTACCTCTAGTTAGAGTGTTGTGGAGAAATCCATTAGTGGAAGAGTTAACTTGGGAATTAGAAAGTGAAATGCAAGAAAAGTATCCCCATCTATTTGCTTAGACTAGATTCTGGGGACAGAATCCCTTTAAGGGTGGTAGATTGTAACGACTGGGAATTTCGTGACGTAATTAAGTGAATAAAGTATGATTTTCTGGTATAAATATTAATTATGTGATTAAGTGATGGTTAATTGTCTTTATTGTATATTAGTATCTGGGAGAGTAGTTAGATGCAATCCAATTTAAAGAGTTAGCTTAGGGGTTAAGTTGTGTTGTCGGGCCGTCAGGTAGAACGGAACTCGTCTTAAAAGGGGATTAAAGTGTTTAAATGTGAAATATGTGTGTTTATGTGAAATGGAATGTTTAAGTAAGCATTACGTTCTAGTGACGTGTCGGTTGGTAAAGATAATTGTGAAGCATAATTGAAACGCTGAGCGTCGGGCCGTCAGGCAGAACGTGACCCAGTACGAGAAAAGAGGAATAATATTAAAAAGGAAAAATTGTATGGTCAAGGATGAGTTGTGATGTGTAAATATATGTGCTAGCTTGTCTGTAAGTATGATTACGTGATCTGATAATTTTTAAAACGGATTTTAGGGAATTATTTGATTTAAAATAAGGATTATTGGACCTTTATGCATTTTTATAAAATTATTCGAGTAAGGACAAGGCATGAGACTAGTCGCATTATCCTCAAAATAGTCGTAGAGACTTTCTAAAAGTTATAGACGGATTTATTTCGTGATCGTTGCATTTTTGAATGATTTTATGGAATTAAAATGTTATTTTCAGCATAAACTTGTAAAATCCGTATTAAATCAACCGTTCGCTCAAAAATTATTCCGAAAATATGGCTGGAAAGCTAATTTCGAATCCTATATTTTAAAATTAATATTTCTTCCATTTTTAGCTTTTCTAAAAGAGCTATATAATATTCAAATTTGTTTTTGGTAATGAGAATAAAAGAAATGAGAAGTAAAAATCTATTTGTGGCATAATTACCATTCTACCCTTGCCATACCATTATAAAAGCCACCCACCCTTCTCTTTTTCTCCCCTCCTTCCCCCACTTCTCTTCTTTCTCTCTTTTTCCTCCCTCACTCTCGAGTTCTCTATCTCTCTCTCTCTCTCTCGGCTCTCTCTCCATATCTCTTCTCTCTCTTACATGCAACAACGAAAAATAATCCAAATTCAAAGATCTTGTCATCTATAACCTTCATTTTCAATATTCTACACATACACCACTTGCATGTAAGTGTTTATGTAAGTTTCATAGTTCCATCTCTTTGGTTGTGTTCAAGAAAATATAATTTCTTGATATATGATCATAAGAGAGTCTAAAGTGATTTTTGTGGTTTAAAACTCAAAGAGGAGACCCGTTATGGGCACTCTTAAGTTCGAACACCACCGGCCGTGATCCAAGGAGAGCCGGTGGAATTTTAGGAGTGTGATGTACTTAATGAAATGATGTGTTCTTGTGAAAGTAAAACTTGCATGTTTGATATTTGATTGATTCTTGAGTTTGATGGTAAATGAAATTTTATGTTTAGAAAATGAGAAATAAGGTTCATTGCTAAGTGATTTTGGTGTTTAGATGATTGAAAATGGATGCATGTCATAAGAATCTATATGCATGTCACTAAAAGTTATTGCATGTCAATGTTCTAAGTTTCTTTTGATCTTGAACCTTTGTTAGGTTCGAATTTTTCTTAAAAATTATGTGGAAAGAATGATTTTTGATATGTGATAGTATAAATGGTAGCATTAGAATGATTGCAAGTGATTTGATTTAGTTTTGTGCTAATGTTTGGTTCGAATTTGTGAAAATAAAAAGGAGAATAATAGTTGTTTGCTTAAGGTGTTTAAGGTATAAGAATCAAGGAACCTTTTTGTCTTGATTAAATGATTTTAGTTCGAATTTTTACTTCTTAAAAAGGGATTTTTGATTTTGATTCAAGTTTACAAAAGGGTTTTGAGTTGAAGGTTTAAACTTGCTTCGATTTTCTATGAAAAAGGTTTGGAAGGATGAATTTTGGCTTGAACTAGAGATTATAAATGATCCCTACCCTTGCATGTCAATTTGTAGGGTTGAATGTGTTGTTTCTTGAGAAATTCGAATGGAATAAGTTGAATTTATAGAAATTAAGATGGATTATGTGCTTAAAGTGTTGCTTATGTGTTTCCATGATGAATTGGAGTTAGATTTGGATGAAACAAGGATTGCATGTTGAGATATGAAGTTGTATTTGACAAGATTAAAGACTAAAAGAATTATTGGACCTCTTGTTTGTGTTATGTGATAAAGCCGGATGATTTATGGTTATAAAAGTAATGGATTTGAATCCAATATCTTACCAAGTTAATGCATGTGAGATTTCTAAGAATTATGTGGATTATTTGTTTGTTTTGGTTCGAATTAAGTGATGTAAAAAGGAGGTTATTGAGTCATCCTGATTTGAGATTATGTATTGATATGGTAACTAGAGTATATAGTTTGAAATACAAGGATTAAATGCTATATGTCGTATTCGCATCGTAATGCGTGATTCAAAGTCTATATGGTTAAAAGTATACGAGTTATGGTATAGGCATGTTGTGTGAATATATTTGAGTATATATATATATATATACTCTTAGGGTATTACGATTAAGGGAAATGTTAAGTGTTCAGGGAACATCAAGTGGGAATCTAATTAAGGTTTTGGTTTAGATTGTAGATTCGGAGCGTGAGGGCATTCAGGCTAGGAAAGGGAAAAGTTTACTTTAAAATGATTTTATCGGGTTATAATTCTATTTTGCGCACAATCTTGTAAAATCCGTAGTAAATCAACCGTTCGCTCAAAAATTATTTTGAAAATATGGCCGAAAAGATAATTTCGAGATCCTTATTCTAAAATTATTATTCTTTGCATTCCCAACTTTTCTGAGAGAATTATTCATTATTTAAATTCATATTGGAGTTTAGAATAAAAGAGGAAAGAGAATGGAAATAAGAAAATCATGTAAATTCCTAAAGTGCCCCTGCCCTTTTATTATAAAAACCCACTCTCCCCCCCCCTTTCCTTTTGTTTTCTTCACCCGGCTTTACTCTCTCTCTTCTCTCACTTTCTCTCATCTCTCTCTCTTTCTCTCGCACTCTCGAAGCTCTCTCTTTCTTTCTCTCGGTATGATGCCTTTCTCTCTCTCGATTTCTTTGAAATCCTCCATAAAACTTCATCATTGTTCCATATATGAGCTTCGATTCATGTGCATGTGTGTGTAGATGCTTGCATGCGAGTGTGTGTGTGTTTGTTTGGGTTCTGTTTTGAGCTGAGTGCCGAGTTTTTTGCTTTATAGACTTGAGATAATGTGATTTCTGTGATGAAATTGTTTTGCATGTAGTTGTTGATGTGTTTCTGAAGAAAAATCGGAGGTTCAAGGTTGGAAACCCCCGAATGGGGGCACCACCGTGAAGCCACCGCCACCGGTGATGAACTCCGGTGAACCGGTGGTGAGTAATGATGTATAAACTGAAATCTAGAGCACTAAAACTCAATTTTCTGTAGTTGCATGTGATGTTTCCTTAAAAAGCCGAATGGTTCTTCATTTTGAAAAGATTAAGTTGATTTTTGTTGATGTAAATGGTTTATTGTTGATTGTTTTTATAAATTATAGAATACATAGATTGAGTTGTGGTTTAAAGATCCAAAGTGATGCATGCATGTTTCGGTTCTTGGAAAATTTGAATGTTCTTACTTGTTTTTAAGAAATTAAGTTGAATAATGTGCTAAAGTGAATGATCAACCATGTTTAGGTCTAAATTATGTGTTTAAATGGGTTTTAAGGATGAAATTGAATTAGTTTGGGGTGAAATATCTAATGCATGTCAATCTATAGCTTTGCATGTAAATACTCAAGTTAAAAATGATTTAAAAGGATGAGTGTTGGCTTGATCTCAAGTTTATATGTAATTTTGGTACTTGCATGTCATTGTTTGATTCTTGGATTTTGTTTTGTGTTAAAGCCGAATGGTTTTTATGTATAAAAGTAATTGATTTGATTCCAATATCTTACCAAGAGAATGCATGTTAGATTTCTAAGAGTTATATGATTTATTTATTTGTTTTGGTTTGAATTAACTGATATAAAATGCAGGATTGGGTCGTTTTGATATAAGACCGTAGAATTGTTATTATAAAAGAATTTGGATATAAAGACTATATGCTATGTGTTGTATTAGCATCGTGATATGTGATGCGATGACTATTTGGTTAAAGTATACGAGTATGTAGTATAAACGTGCTTTTTGATTATGATTGAGTACATATACTCTTAGGATATTGCGATAAGGGTTAATTATTAAGCGTTCTGGGAATGTCGAGTGAGAAACTAATTAGGGTTTGATTGTTGTATTGTAGATTCAGAGCGTGAAGGAATTCGGGCTAGGAAAGGGAAAGGTGTACTAAGTGGCAGTAGTTCAACCCTTGTGAAGCAGGAAAGCGAATCCAGGCAAGTAACTCTGCTTACTTGTATAAATTGTTATAGAGAGGATATTGTCCATGCCATGATAGAATATTGAACTTTTATAGAACATATGAACCTGTCATTGATTCTTGAACCTTGATATTGAATTCTTGTACCATACCCGTTATTGATTCTTAAGAAACCCTGTTGTTGTTCCCTGTGAACCTGTTATTGATTCTTGTAATGATTTGATATGCTTATTGTCCAAACCCTTGTAGTAACCCTGTTGATTTATATTTTAAGTTCCTACTGATTCCTTTGGATACCCTAAATGATCATGATCCTTATAAGAACCTTTACCAATTCCCTTGCGTATTGTTGATTAATCTTTCTTTTGTATACACTATTCTGTGATGATCCTTAGAACTGTTTTGATTCCCTATCTTGGATACCCTGTTTATCATTTGATCAAGATCCTTGGTATTGATCTTTGTTTACCTTTGATACGATCACTTTCTTTGAATTCTTGAATTGAACTTAAGAATGAGTTTCGACTTGAAAGAGTCCGAATGATTTCATATTCTTGGTAATGTTAAAATGAACTTAGTAAAACCATTCTTTCTTCCAAAGGTTTTTCAAATGAATTCCTGATGGATTGGATTGAGGCGTAAGAGACTAGTGGGACTAGTCCAGCCATATAAGAGACTAGCGGGGCTAGTCCAATTTAAGGCTGAAATTATGCCATAGGTACCTTAACGACCAGATGGAGGTCGGTACGGGTTGATCACCCGTATTATTATTATTATTGTGAATTGAAAGTTAAAGTAGTTCAATCAAGGGTTCCCTATCATTTAACAAAGAGAAATTGAATACCTTATTCAACAATTGATTATTTGAAAATGAAATGATTTAAAATGATTTGTGATGAGTTGATTGAAATATTGTTTGGTATACAACTTTGAGAACCCTGATTTTATTCTGATATTGATATCAATCATATAATTGCTTTCCATAGTTAGATATATTCTTGCTTTCCTGGTGAGAGATCCTTTGAGATCCAAATGTTGATTTGTGATGAATGTCGGCTTTCACCCTATCTTGAGCCTTGATTCCTGAAAGCCTAAACCTTTCTTCATAATCTTTTCATAGCTCAAAGATAGAAATCTGCCACCTAGAGATTGTAAAGTAGAATGCCTTAAAAGCAGTAATGGTATATTCTTGATATTGTATCATAGAACTGTCATATAGTTACTTGCTGAGTTTTATACTCATATGTTTGCTTTGTTCTAACCATGCCAGTTAAGCAAGAGGATGACCAGACTTAGGCGCACTACTCGTAAGAGCGTACCTGGTGGCCCCTACCGTGTCGTAGGCTTCCAGATGCCAGAACATGTAGTACAGGTTATGTGTGAGCAAGCGCTTAGTCGGAAAGTTTGTAAAGATACAATGAGTTATCTGTCGGTTCCAAATCGGAATCGATTGTATAAATTAAATATTATTTTGGGATATAATTTATATATATTATGGTTAGTAGTTATAATCTTATCTCAAATTTTATCCTGTTAGATCATGTTAATAGATAATCGGGGTTTATACTTATTTATTAATAGTTTAATGTTGTGTGGATTCTAATTTCCTAACCCTGTGATTGAGGGTATCACAAATATTAATAATTTGTACATATATATATATATGGATTGAATCAAATACAAAAAATATAAACTTTTTCATACATATTTAATAATTATGATAATTCTTTTTCAATAATTTCCTAAAGAAAAGATATTTTGAAATTATTTACAAAATAATTAATCTTTGTTGAGCTTTTCAAATACTAGCATATAACCTTAAATTTTAAACACTAATGATGTATTTTTAGGACTCATGACTCATGAAAAAAAAATTAAATTTGTTAACTTATATTAATGTAAGTTTGTCCGCTATATCATAAAATTATCAACTAATTATAATTTGATCATAAACTATGTTCGAAAAATTTTTAGGTATCCTATTAGTGATTAAAAAGTTCAATTTTTCTACAAACTTTCTTTAGAATATGAGTACCCGTTTAGACCCATAAATCGAGCCGAATCCAGTTGAATAGGACTTTTAACCAAAATTTATTCATTTATATATTAATATATTTAATTTTATTAAAGTATTCTATAATTATAAATTCTACTTAAAAATCAGATTTACACACGGTTTTATTAGTGTAATACTTTTATTTGAATTTTATGAAATTTAATAGGAGCCAAATTTTTTAAGAAAATGGTAGATCTGTTTAAGAATCACCGGCCGGACATTTTTGAGATGGGGATTTTAAATTTTTATGTGCGGATAATGAGTCAATGACAGTACGATTGAATGAGCTTTGAATTTTTGGAACATTTCCCTGTTGTAATTTAGTCATGCACCCTCTGTATAATATGCACTAGGAGGTCGGATCGGTTTTGGGGTAAAAGTCGAATCAAACCGCGAAAAGCGGTTTTAGAAAATTGTCATCCGCAACCACATTTGCGGTTGCGGTTAGCCGCGTCAATTGCGGTTGCGAATTTGCGGTTATTGCGGATCGGTTTGCGGTTCAACCACTTATTTTAAAATAATTAAATTTTGTAAAAAAATAAATTCGAATTATTAATAAATTCAAGTTTAAATTACGTGATAAATTTACATTCAAAAATAAAATACAAACTAATGTTACGTGTGGAGTAAGAATATTAAAAACATACAAAAATATGGAGGCGAGAGAAAAGAAAAAAGAAAAGAATAAAAAAAATTACACCTTGATTACATTTTCCACTTGTTTGGTTATATATCTTATAATAATTGTAAATCTTATGAACGAAATCCTAACATTAACTTAAGATTAGTTAATAAATGTGTATACTTATTAATTTATTTGATATCAACTATATTTTTTAAAATATATTTTATTATAAATATATGTTGCGATTTGCGGTTGCGGTTGCGATTTTGTGATTTTCAAGAATTTAAAACTGCATCCAAACCGCGAATGAGCGGTTTTTAAAATTTAAATCCACCACCAACCCGCGTTTTGTGATTATCCGTAAAATACGGTCGGTTACGAGCGGTTGAACAATTCGTTTGTACACCCCGAAATCCACCATGCACCCCTTCATATATTCGGCCTCAGTAGCCAACCATTGTTGATTCAGGCCGTATAGGTATATTGTTAATTTCAAGGGACAAAGTGGTTATTGTTTGTAGTTGTTTATAACATATACACAAAACGTGCGGCAGTCACAAATGATTCTTCTTTTATTACCCGGTTCGCCTCTGTGCTCTGTTTTTATCGACGACTATATATTCTACTGGCATTTATTTACCTTTTTTAAAAAAATTATTAAAATGACGATGATGATGAAAAATGAAAAATGACAAAACATAAAATCCTGACATTTTTAATATTTTATTTGTTCCCAATGCTTAGTGTAAGAAAACGTATAATTCATTGTTGCGCTATAATAATCTTACTTCTATTCGAAAAAATGACCCTTATTAATGAGATATTTTCCGGTATTACCATATATTAATTAGCTTAGGAGCTTAATATCAAAATAATTAATTTTTAAATTTCATTTTAATTTCATTTATCGTATCAGCTCTAATACGCGTCTCTTAATTACGTATTATCAACTGTTACACATTTGAAAGATACGTATTAGTGGCCGATATTCATTACAAAATTACACATTACTTCAGCATATTTAAGGGACAGAAAGTATCAATCAACTTAAAAATGTACTATTTTGATGATTAACTGTTATATTAATTTTTCCACCCAACTTATATTATATCTTTTCAAGTTCAAATTTTGCAATAAAAATATAATCCAACCGTATCCATCTTTGAAATAAAATTCAGAAAATAATTTAAAACACAAATTAATTTATATAATTACATTATTTTTTTTCTTCTGTGTCCATTATATTTAAAAAAAAAAAACTTTTTTGTCAAAAAAATGCAAAAAACACTTCCCCGAATGAAAATAACAATGTAAAATCCAATAGTCAACAAAAAAAAGAAGTCCAATATGGCTAACTGTCAAGGTGACATCTTTTGATCATCCTCTTTCTCTTGTATATAAACACACACATTACACACACTTCTGTCTTACATTAGAGATTTGAGTTCACAAGAAACTCAAATTTCTAAAATGGAATTTGTGTTTGACATTGAAAATTCAAGCTCACCATACATACAATTGCTCAAAGTTGCCACTTTGATACCAATTTCTCACTACTTGTTGGGCTTTTCATTGATTTTTGTTACATTTCTCTACAATTTTCTTGAGATTCATTTTTTCCAAGATTTCTTTAGTGGGTTTAGAGGCCAACCTGTGTTGTTGACTTTTAATTCTTGTTCTCAACTTTACCAGGAAGTTGCCTCCAAATGTCAGATTCTTCATGGAAGGTGATCATTCTTGTTGTTTTATTACATGGGTTTTGTGGTGTTTCTTGAATTTTTGTGGGGTTTTGATGTGTGTGTTTATTGTTGATTCTGTTGAAATGTGGCTAGGCTGATACTCCCAATGTAAAGTTGTTGGCTTTATTATGTTCGAGATAAGGCAGAGTATATGTTTGTGTTTTGTTTAAATGCCAAATAATTTAGGCAACAAGATATAATCTGGTAATTTGGATTAATCCTGACCGTGATTTGTACTACTGTGACCGGTGATGTGTAGCTGGTTTGTCGAGTTTATAGTGGATCATGAATATCTATCTAATCTTGTCAAACATACAATGTATAAATCAATTCTGGACTAGTGGTAGAGACATGTTATTTCGACTATTCGGTATTCAGTATTCACTTTTTCTTTTTTTCTTCTTGTATGTCTCTTTTCTTCTAATAGTAAAATTATACCATTTTCTTTTCCTAAAAGGTATTTTTTTTATTGGATAAAAAGTAGTAAATTTTAATCAAAAGCTTTCAAGATCTCACAATTTAACCAAAAAAATTGCAATTCCTATGCATTTGCTTTTTTTAATCCTTAGATAATAGAATTCGAACGTGTGGAGCTTCCGGTGTAAAAATGGCCTTGCTCCACAGAAGCACGTCCATTACTAGTTAGGAGTGCTTTTCTGCTAATTGTATATTGGAGGACACCTCTACTTTAGGATCTTTACATATATAGCTTCCGAGTCTTCTAGTAATTGTCTATAATGCAGGTACTTGGCTACACCTTGGCTCTCAAGTCCTCATTTCCAAACTGTTTTCTTAAGCTTTTATGGCAGGGCTCCTTCTCTCAGATACAAGAGGTGATGATTTGGTTCATGTATTATTTATTATTGGCATGTATAGATTTTGTTGCCTATTGATGTTTAAGCCTATAGATCTCATTTTTCTCATTTAACTATTTAAGTGGCCAGTATAAGTTTTGGAGGCTAATTTTTCCTTAAGTATTATTTTTCTTCTGAACGCCATCATAAGAAAGATGCGTAGATATCGAGGCTGATAACATAATAGTTAGTGTAGTTCTTAGGCCAAGTTTGTTTCATGGTATTCTCATTTTCTATTGCAATTCATTCTTAAGTTATCCCATGGACTAAATTTTTAATTAATTTCCACAGGATTATAATGCCTAGATGCCTAGTAAGAGGTTGGTGACTAGTAATCCACAAACAATCAAAATGAACTAGAAAGTAACCAAAAGTTCTTGATGGAATTATCTTAAGAAATCATTTTTTCATGCAACAAGAAAAAATTACAAGTAGCGATGTGAATGCAGTCTTTAGCCTTTAAGTTTTAATGACAATTGAAGATTAGTTTACATCTTGGATGTCAAAATTCTTGGATTATCTTTGTCAACTTGAAAAGCAACTTGTTCTCAAAAACTTAGATGGCCTCGAATAATTTGGGATAGGGATCCCTAGACCTTAATCTTTACACTTTAGGAGTGAAAAACTTTTCCTGGACAGTTTTAAGATTACCTTTTCCCCTGTTTATATATCCTCCTAGGCAGTTGGCGGAGGCAAAATTTCTTATTTTGTGAAAATTGGAGCAACCTAATGAAGCAAAGACATTAGTTTGACTAACCTATTTCTTTTTTAAAACTTAAATACGCCATCTCTGATGTATTAATGTTTATTTATTTTTCAGAGAGTTATTTATCACGCCTGATGGTGGAACAATAGCTTTGGATTGGGCAGTGAATTCAGATGGTAATATCCACTTAATCTTCTTTCCCTGAAAAGTCATCTCTCCATTCTAATCCTACTCTTGTTCAGAATTATAAAGAAAACTACAATAAAAATTTTGCCTTAACAATATTCTTAGAGGTAGATTGTTGAATCGCAATATAAGTCAATAGTATGATTGACAGTCTACGGAAGTTCCAGTTTCTATGGTTTAAGTTCCTAAAGGGTCACCATATAGTAATGGTATAACTAGTATGTGACTTTTTACTACCTGTGAATTGTGATGATTAGCTACATCAATCTGTGTTGACAAGTAAATGTATTTATCTGTAGAGTCTTGATAATCCAGTCACGTTGTCTTTATTAGATCATACAGTGTTCAACATTATATTGTTTAACAAGTTTCCTCCATGACGTGATAATTATTCCCATTGATATCAGGCATGAAAGTGAATGGTGAAGTTCATACTGATGATAAAGAACCTGTAGTGGTAGTGGTTCCTGGCTTGACTAGCGATTCAGACGCTGCTGTAAGCTCTCTTGTCCTTGCTTTATACTGCCTTTTTATGAAAATCTGGAGTGCTTTAGATGCCACAGGAATCTGTTTAGGTTATTTGTTATGTATTATTATATATACACACATGTTGTCGGATTTGGAAGTTTTTGGCTTCATCTGCTATTTTAAACTAGTATGCAGGGAGTATATAGCTCTACAAATGTGTCAGTTGTTTCAAACAAGTAACTGTTTCTAGTTTGTTAATATATTCTATCATGTGTACCAGCAACTTATCTGTAAGACAGCATACCTAAAAACCGTGTAAATTTTACAGTATGTGAAGCATTTAGCTTTCAAGATAGTAAAACGCTGCTGGAAAGTTGTTGTGAGCAATCATCGAGGACTTGGCGGCATATCAATTACTGTAAGTATCATCCGTACCCAATAACACATTCAGTATCTAACATATAATTTTTTTTGCCCATTAATATGATTTGCTATTTCACTTGCTATGGCAGCCAGAGATTTACTTTTCTTCAATTCAAATTTGTTTTGTTGTTACTGTTTGGTTAGAAATTATCTGTCCTTCAGTATAGTTTATTTACAAAAATCTGACTGTAATTTTCTTTGAAGTCATTTTGCCACTTGAGAATTATTAGGCTGTATAATTTGAACTACTGAAAGATGCGAGAGAAGAAAAAGATACAAAAATAATAATTAAATTTAAAGAAGTTTGTTTTTGGTAAAAGGCACAGATAGACAAAAGACATGGTAATATATATGTTCACAGTTCACTGGTACCATGTACTTCAAGAAGTTGTAGGACATCAAATTTATTCGTAAATTTTACTGACAGCATATTGTTGTTGTTCATGCATCTGGCAGTCAGATTGCTTCTATAATGGTGGATGGACAGAGGATATACGTAAAGTCGTTGAGCATATTCATCAACGGTATCCGGAAGCTCCTCTATTCGTTGTTGGGACCAGCCTTGGTGCCAATATTGTGGTATTTTTTTGTTGATTCATTTATCTTCTTTGTCTGTAAAACATGTTAGTCTGTGATGCTCTAAATTTGAGCAACCGTATTCTTTCTTTTCTTATAATACATTTCAAATTAGAACCACCCAAAGATACTTCAGACTTTACATGCTTCGGTTATTAATAGTAGGTAAATGCAGTTTGACATTGTAAAAATGATTACTTCTTCCAATTCTCTTTGTGCTTTTTTTGCTAGTCTCTTTGTGCTTTCTTAGTCAACATTAGATGATAGATAAAACATCTGTTTTTGACATTGCAGTTCTCTCTTTATTAGTCATCTACACTACATACTTCATTAAATTTTTGCAGTTGCTCTTTAACATGAACAGATGGTACCTTGAACTAACCCTATAGGTTTTTCACCTTACTTTAGAACCATTGTAAGACCGTAGCTGGTAGTTTCATCCTAACTCTGTGACATTGTAACCCATAAAATATTTGAAACTTCTCTTATAGTAGCACTTTTTTTTATTTCCATGCAATAGCTAAACTTTCCTATGCCTCATTTGTATGGGGTAGTATGCAATGGAGATAGGGATCAGTAAATGTGAACAGAATTAGAGGTAGAAAAGAAGGATGGAGGAGGAGAGACAGAGTGAAGAGAATATGGAAAGCGTGAATTCCTTACATAAGAGAGGATATCGTGGAAATCAGGAATAAGAATTTATTTACAAAATGGAATGAATGAGATATAATTTAAAATTGGTAAAATTGACTGGTACAAGAGTGAAAATTATGCATAACTGTCCATGGAAAAATTTCCACTTTATGTTATTTCTTCCAACCAAACGCGGCATGTAATAATGATACTTCTACGACTTGTTGTCAACAATCATAAATTACTTCTGTAATTTATAATAGTTGAAAAGATGGGCAAACATGTAAAGATAGGAATTGAAAGTAGAATAGGCAAGTATAGGATACAACATGAAGTGTATGAGAACTAGAAGAAAAAGCAAAGTTATAAAGAAAAATACTCAGCTTGAAATTTTTAAATTCCACTTATTGTTTGTGCCCCTTCCTAGTCTCTGTCCATATACCAAAAGTTTCTCTGAGCTATTCTACTCACTTCTCTTTATACTTTCTCATTATTATTCGGTGAGTATATGCATCTGTGTCCAAACACATCAATAGATTATGGTAAGAATTTTCAGATATCAATGTTGCTGACAATTGATGAGACCAATGAACATCATGTGGCCAACTAGTATTACCAAACTGCAGCTACTTCTCCCAGGTCACCACCTACATGCTTAAAAACAAAATCATTTATATGTTTGACCTATTTTACAGCCCCAGCCCAAATTTATTGTAATCATGAGCTTCTAAAGTGCACCCTCAAATTTTAGAATTTCTTATGTGGTAGATATATGTTGCAATGTGATCACATGATGCAGTAAAGATGATTAGAAAGACTTGCAACGTTCAGTTAGTCACCTCTTAGTATTATTATAATTGTGAGTGTTTATTTCGTATTTTACTAGTTCATCTCTTTCAGGTCAAGTATCTCGGGGAGGAAGGTGCTAATATCCCAATTTCTGGTGCTGCAGCTATTTGCTCTCCTTATGATCTATTGGTTAGTATTTGGGCGACTGACATGGACAGCTGTTGTTAGCATACAACCATTGTTTCATCAGAAACTTTATCTAATCTTTACAAATATACATCTTATAGACCGGCCTTGTACAGAGTCAATTAGGTCACTGTCTATATCCAGTTAAATTCTCCTCTTAATACATATATAATACCTCAGTACGATCCTTAATTACACTGTTGCTACTTCTTTTTTTTTGCTCAATTGGTTATTGTTTTGTTCAATAATGGCTTCCATAGCATGTAGGACTCAAATACTTGCATTGTATGTCAGCAAGTTAATTACAAAAACTCTTGCATCATATTTGACTATGTGTAGAGAGCCTCATATATAATAATAAATTGATAATTATGAAAATGTTAATCCTTCGGTGCCTGATGTAGAAGTTTACCATACTATTTTTAAAATTTTGCTCTCTCCCATTTCTCAGGCTTGCTTCTTCTTTTATAAAATTAGCATGTGTTGATCCTAATCTTGACTAAAATGTTGCTTAAAACGCTATTGTATGTAGTATTTGATTAACTGTTTAATTAATGATTTTTTTTGGTTCCAATGAACCTGATTACACACCTTGGATCACTTCTTTTATGTGGCAGATAGCTGATAGGTTTCTCAACCGCGGGGTTGTGCAGAGATTCTATGACAAAGTGCTAACACTTGGATTAAAAGATTTTGCTCAGCTGTATGTTTGCATCACCCTCTTATCCAGTATATCTTTGAACACCAAATGTGTTGGAATGGGCCTGCTTTGTTGTCTTAGTCTGAGTTCCACATATTTGTTCGACCCTGTTGATTACTTGTGCATCTGTCAGTTTCCTATTAAAAATAGGTGTTTATCGACCAGCTTGTGATTCTTTTGTAGGCACCAGCCTGTTCTATCTCGATTAGCGGACTGGGATGGCATTATGAAGGTTATTTATGTTTTCTTTGCCAATTTATTCTCTTTTTATCCCAATTTTCTTTGCCAAAACTTTAAATAATAGAAGTCACGTACCTCTTTTTGCCTGCTCCTACTAATGGGTGTCTCAGAACAATTTATTGTGCTTGTTAAAATTTACAACCTAAACATTTTCTCATAAGCATCATGAAATCTTCAACTATTGGTATCTGGTTTTACGAAAATTTGTATTTTCTCCCTTTTTTGAATTTTTTCAAGATTAACCTTTTTTTCTTACTTCTCAAAATACTTTTGGCTCGAGAAGCGCTCTTATCTCTTTTCTTCTCTGATGCTTTTTCACTGTGCAGTCCATTGTCCACTACTGTTGGTACATCTTGCAATTCGCTTAACCTAAAAAAGTACTTATCAAATTTTGAACCCAAAATTTTGTTAAAATTGTTGTTAGCTTCCATTATACAGTTTCTTACAAACTATATTAGAAGTCCCTCACAACCAAAAAGTCTCTAGTGTCAATGTCAAGAATAAGTATACTACTTTTAAGTTTATATCATCTACTTTATAATATTTTAAATCTTCTATCTCACTTTGCAGTCACGTTCTGTTCGGGACTTTGACAATTATGCAACTCGCATTGTTGGTAAATTCGAGGTAATAATTTTTTTATTCATCCTCAAGTTAGCTCCGAATTATGCAGAATCTGATATTTATGCTTTTTCAGACTGTAGATACATTTTACAGGCGATGCAGCAGTTCTAGCTATGTGTGTAATGTAGTGGTCCCGCTTCTCTGCATTAATGCTGTTGATGATCCAGTATGTACGAAGGAATCCATCCCTTGGGATGAATGCAGGTATATAGCATTGTGATCTATATTTTTTGACATGAATAATCACACTATTTAGTATTTAATTAATTTATAAACATGTAATTAGCTATATTCTTAGAAAGATTTTACTCCCATTTTATGGTCGAAAAGCCCCCTCCACCCCCCCAATTTGCAGAAATAGTTTTGGTAAATGAAACAAAGTTCAAATGCTTCATCAGAAGTTAGTTTACATAAAATTGTGGCAGTAGCATAAACTGTGTGCGTAGTTATGAAAATTCTGCTCAGGAATCTAATATGGCTAAGGATAAAAAGAAGGTTATTTATTCTTATTGCTCTAAGAAAAGAACCAAAACCACAAGTGTGGTGCAAACTTTTAACAATGATTTTCTAAATCAGGAAATATTTAAGATATGTATTGTATAGGTAAAAGATGATGAAAGCAGAAGAAAATCGCTCAGCCTGTGGTATAACAGTTAGTAGTAGTCGATGCCTAAATGAATTAAATGCCTAAATGCAGCTTATTCACTCAAATTTTTTAATTGGAAATTTCATGCAATCTGCTAGCTTTCCTTGAACTAGTCAAGGGAATTTTGAAAGTAAAACCTTTACCCATATTTTTGCTCAACCATTGTCGTTATTTCCTTTTCATATGGCACGTGGTTAGGGATTAACCTGATTGAAATTATTTACAGGACGAATAAGAATATTATTCTTGCTACGACAGAGCATGGAGGACATCTAGCTTTTTTTGAAGGAATGGATGCTAAGAGCCTGTGGTAATTAACATCTATGTTTATTGTCTTCACCTTTAGACTTCAATTGAAGATCATTAAGGGCATATACATTAATTTGGTTAGATGTTATATGTTTACTGAAAATTGAAATAGAATCAGCTAGGATACTAATTGATCATAGACTATCCAGAGGTAAACGTTGCATCAATGCATATAACAGTCCAAGTAGTGACGACCCGTAACATGATACTGTGACATTCCAAAATTGTATTAAGCGCAGTATGTCTTTGTTTTTCAACTCTAAAGCCTACTCATATCGTTTTTATTTCCTAGATTAGCCCTCTAGTGTAGATAAAAATACTGAAATATCACCTCTGTACGTAATCGTTATACAGAAAATCTTGTATGGAATTTAGATATGTTATTTCTACATATCAGAGAGAACTCTCATGTATAAGCATCTTTAAGGATCTACTCCTGGCACATGACATTTAAGGCTATACAGCATGCTGCATTCTTTGTCAGCTTCTCAAAGCAAAAACAGTTAATGTTTTTGTATAGTTATTAAAACGTATGACGTGAACCAGAGATTCTTATGTTAAAAGCGGAAAATGTCATTTTCATCAACTGAGTGTCATCTTTTAATCAGTCAATTGCATCACTGGAAACGATGAAGTTTTGGAGTAATAACTAAACCCTAGTCAATGAAGGTCCATATAACTTGGATAAAATTTATTTTAAGTTCTGTTAAATTGCTTTGACTTTCCAAGCATTAAACATGGCCACATCATTTGCCAAATAAGTTCCTCCTAGCCTCCATGTATACCATTAGATCACGTCTGGTCAGATCTTCTATGCCTCTACTTTATTCCCTAAATCTTTACATTTGTTTCTTATTAATTTCTATTTTGAAATTTCTAATCATGAAAAGGTCAGAATACTTCATCTTAAAAGAGCGAAAGAATAAAGAAAACAGGAAGATGAGATTTCTTCATTCACTTCCTAGCGTACTTTTTTAAATCTTATTCCTGGCGATATATTCTTGTCAAGTATTTATTTATCTGCATTTACAAGTATATTCTTCTAATTTTATTACAGGTGGGTAAGGGCGGTGGACGAATTCTTAGGCATTCTGCAGTCTAGTAAATTGATGCAGAAACGAAAAGAGGTAGGTTCAGAATTATTTTCTGTAGATCTACCATGAAACATATTGGCATGCTAAAGATCAATCATGCAACTGCATTGTCTGAAACTGGATTAAATGAATCAAAAAACAAATCTAGATATGGATCTTCTTTTTCTTTGTTTTATAGGCACAGTCCATTACAAATGATACCAGTGTAGCTTCTTGACAAGATTATTAAAGAAGAGTGACCAAACAATAAGTGTATCTAAAGGATACATTCATCAAGCTCTGAACGCATGAGCAAAACCACTATGATTACGTTCTTACAAGAGAATTATAAACGATGCGCAGTCTATTAGGATTTCTTTCAGATTGTTTTCCCCCACTTGTAACCATTCCAACTAATTGTGAAAATTTATATTTCTTGCCGAAGTCCAATTTTATTTCGGGGGTTTGTCAACGTAAGTTTTCATGTCGATCTATCATATCTTCTTCAAAAAAATCAATATAAATGGGTACACATGTAACTTCAGTGATTTATAATTGTAAAATTCCTAGATCTCCAGTTTCATATTGTGTCAAACTTCTTTCCAAGAGAAAAATTTACAAGACGTGTTTTCAGTATCTCATCCGTGTCGTCTAGTTGCAAAAATGTGAGAATGTAAATACCATACTCATCACTAATGTCATTTGTCAAATCTGTATGCTAAGCCTTGGGAAAAACAGTTGCAGATCTCTCTTGATTTATATAAAAAAAATTGTAGGTTTAATATCTCACTGGCTCTGCCATCAATATGTGTTGGAATCTCTTAAAAGACATTTACCGCTAGGATATTTTCTCTAGGTTATTTACAAATCCTCCACTAACAAAGAGAAATAAAGGAGATGACGTCAATATGTATTCTACTGTTGATCTATATGCATATTTATCGTTTTTATGTCAGTGTCAGCATGACTAAACTTAGTTAGTGGGGGTATGATTGTATTTTAAGTTAATGTTAATGCTCGTCAGTGAGAGGAACAATTAGAACTTAGGTGTTTAATTAGTTACACTTCCTGTGAAAGAGCATTACATAGTATACTTTACAAATGTCAATATTTCATAAGAAGGCCTGATATTTCATTAATTTCAGTCATATGCTTTACATTGGTCCCAAGTAAATATTATTGAGCTCGTACATTTATGCTCCGAGATAATTGTCATCTTTTTTGTGTTCTGTTCATGAGCCTTTGTCGTATATATATTGGAGATAATTTGATTACCCTGGGAAAGAATATTACTACTTTATGTAGCTTTAGGAGAAATATTTTTTTTTGACAAGAGCTTTAGGATAAATACTTTAGTAACATCAAACATGTCTTGTTGGATATGTTGCTTATCAAAATTTCAACAAAAATTATTTCCCACAGATTATGTTGTATGAAATTTAAGTTCAATTTTAGAGGTTCCCTTTAACTTTGAAAAAGAAAGAAGATTTTACAGTTTATTTTACTATGATATCTTCCCGAATACTCCCTCCATTGCATTAAATTCTTAACACTTTTTTTTGGGACGTACCATTCATTTCTTAACATTTCCTAAAATAGTATATTCTTCTTTACTAATTTTAGTAGGTCCCACCACTTTACACCCATGTTCTTCCCATTTCTTCGCTCAAACTCCGTGTCCACCGCAAATGTTAATAATGAAGCGGGACGGAGGGAGTACATCTTAATAATACTGCTTGAAGTTCTACATGGCTTTGCAATCAAGTAAAGCTAAGTTTAAGTATCCATATTCTACTTCTTTTAATCTTCGTTAATTACATCCAATTTTTATTTGATAATTGACTCTAAGTAACATTCTTCATAAACATTTAGTTTCCAAAATTAAATGCAATGGCTGCGAGTTATAAACAGACTTGCTATCTTCTTGTAGGTCGAAGTCTCTCCACAGATCAGCCCTTTGGAATCTTCAATCGATCAGGGTCCTTTTCTAAATGTTGTGGAGCATGGTTTGATTACCGCAGTGGCCACTGAGCTAAAAACAGATGCAGAAGAGGTACAGAATGAGAACGCTGTCCGTAGTAACCAGCCCGAAGCTAGTGCTACAACTACATTAGGAATTGAGCCAGCAATTATAGCAGAAGTTGTGCAGAATGAGTATGATGTCTCGAGTAATCAGGATGAATATACAAGTCCAGACATAGAAATGGATGTTCATATGACAGAAAAACCAAAGTCTCCCGATGCCATTATCGAACCCCTGAAATCAGATACCAGTAGTCATTCAAGTGCTCCTGTGCTCATTTATCTCAAGCAACTTTCTCGACATAGCAGGAAATCATTCTGGCTACTTGCTTACATTGCACTGGTAACAAGTTTCCCGCTTGTAGGATCAGCTCTTCATTTTCTCTTCAGAAGGAAGTTGAGAAATGTCCAAAAGAGATGAGAATCCAATATGTACACAACTCTTCAGAAAGAAGTTGAGAAATGTCCAAAAGAGAGAGATGAGAATCTTATATGTACTAATTACAGGTGGTGGTACTAATCACCTGGTGTTATTTGTAAGTGATTTACCAAAGAATAACTTGGTGTGAGAATAAAAATTAGGTGAAATTCAAAGATTTTTCGCAAGTGCAAGAAAAATTTCCTGTAGAGCAGGACATGTTATTCCCATATGATCACTCATTTCCCTCCTGCACGAGATCAGATAACAATATGACCAATTATCCAGATGTTACTAATCAAAGAAATTTTGGAATATAAATTTATTTATGCATCTATGTTTCCAATTGAAGAGAAAGATGATGCAAGTGAATACAGAGAACTTTTCCTTGCCCACGTTGTCAAAACTGTATATGCCCGTGTAATCTACTTTTTTCCCCATCTGCTAAACGATCTCAAGCGTTCTTTAATTATTCCAAGTCAACAAAACATGCAACATAGAATTAAAATTTTAGTTGATATTCCCCTTCGAACCGAGATTTAGAACACCTTTCAATCTCAAGAATCGAACTACACACACAATGATCATGTCAAGTTTGTACTGCGTGACATGCCCACAAAAAATATAAGTACCTGAACGTTCAACATCCAATATTTCTTAATCAGACTTCAAAAAGTTAGCATCATAAAAATTTGCTCAAAATATTGGTGAATTAGCAAGAATATTCTCTAGAGCCTACAGTGGCTGGCTACATATGTTTCAACATTCTGAACTGTGCTTGAACTGCATCTTCAGAAACTGTCATTGAGATTCTTTGGTCATCATGTCAACAGTACATTGTCAAATACAATATTAAGAGACCAACTAAAAGTTCAGTAAGATGATCTGAAGATGAAAACAACATGAAGAATGGCACTTGTGCTTTTATATCTAGTGAGCCCTGGTCATCTTCACTTTTGGCATCGACTTCTTCAACTGGCGAGCACGCTCTTTTGCTTCTTTCTTGCGAAGAGCCTCTGCATTCAGCTTTGCCTCAGCCTCCTCCATAATCTTCCTGCGATCAGCTTTCTTTCTCTGCAACTCTTCTTGCCTAGCATATTGAAGTTCTCTATATACTTCTTGAGCAAGCTTGTTCCTTGCTACTTCTGTTTTAGAACGAGCCTGAGGTGTACATGTCAATACACACATGGTCAGATAGCAAGTTTCAAAGTGTTATATATTATATGCATTTCCAGATTGTTACCTACCTGTGAACTAAGCTTGTACCGGCCAATTAGATCGATGTAATACGGCACAAGAGCCACCAATCTAGTCATGTCAGTCATGTGATTGATATCAGGGATAGCAAATTTGAACATCAAAATCTTCTTATGTGAGCCTGGGTATTGATCAGAGAAATGCATCGAGATAAAACCTTTTCCAAATTTTTCAAATGCCTTTTCACCAAAGACCTGCAGGTATCGATGAGAACATATTACTGGCAAAGATTTCAAAATAAACAGTCATGAAAATAACGAAGAAGACAGTAATACAGATCCAACCAAACGGTCTTTACAAGTGAGCAGGAAGTATTTGGACATATTATCACAATGGTTAAGACCTTTTACATCAAAATGTGTATAATTCAATAGATTAGTATGTATTTTCAAAAGATTCTCTTTTTCATTTAGTATGGCTCTTTTTGGAATATTTATAGCCTTTTTTATATAAACCTGTTTATTCATATTTGCAAAATTAGGACTCAACTGTTTTGTTAAATCTGGTCCTAACTTCTAAAAGAATTCATATTTGCAAAATTAGGACTCAACTGTTTTGTTAAATCTGGTCCTAACTTCTAAAAGAACTCTTCTGGACAAAACGAAATGGTAAATATGGTTGATCATATAATTACGCTTACATAGGTGCTTCTTATGCAAGCTTCTTTATTGGGAAAATAAAAGGATTGGCCAACTTAACTTCTTTTACAAATTCATGGATATGAACATTAGGAAGACGTACATGAAGTCTCAATTGCATAGAGTAAGTAGATCCATTTAATCTTTAAGGGATATTCTTTATGGTACCACTGTAGAATTGACTTTTCTCGTTGGAACCATCAATTAATTCGCTTCTACCCGTGGTAACCCTGTACATTTGATTTTTCACTTCAGATACCCCCGTATTAAGTAAAATATAATAGAATTGATTTTGGACTGAAAAAGAAATCGTATATTAAAAATATTTGCAAAAAATACATGAAATGAACCTTTAAATCATGTAAAAAGGAGTTAAAATGAGTGAGATATATTTAAACTTCATAACCAAACTTGACCATTAATATTTCACTCATATTAACTCCAATTTACATTATTTAAGAATCGATTTTTATGTATTCTTCACAAAGAATTCAAATATACAATTTGTTTTAAAACCGAAATCAATTCTATTACATTTTATCTAACACGGGGGTATCCGAACTGAAAAATGAAATGTAAAATGTTACCACGAGTAGAAGCAAATAAATTGATGGTATCAATGGGAAAAACCAATTCTACACTGGTACCATAGAGAATATCCCTAATCTTAATTATCTATAGGCAACTACCATATCATGACTCCCCAAAAGTGTATGTTTATCAATCCGTAATGAAGGCGACAGAAATTCTGCATTGCAGGTAAAATTGTTCATAACATGGGTACTACGAAAATAACATATCTAATGAAAATTGCTCAAAGTTTCTAGGAGCATGATGGTACACGTCTAAACGAGATTACTTAAGAGAATAGAGACCCCATAGGCCATAAGAAAAGAAACAATATCCCTCTAACCCAACAAACAAAAGCAGTTATTTTCAGCCCCAAGTCAATAACGAGTCTCACCCTGCAATGTAAAATTCAAGAAAAATAAAAGATAAAATACACTTGCAAATCCAGAAACTTTGATTATCAGTTGAAGTTGGACAGAAATGAACTGTAGAGAACGAAATGCTCATGTGCACTTAAGAAAGTCCTTTATTACTTAAATCCAAGTATTAAACATCATCCAAAATGACAGTAAAATTTGATCATGAGCAATAATTTCTCTTTGTTACTAAAACTATCAAAATCACATGCCACTAACCCATTAATACATGATCCCGACATCATTCGGAGTAAACAGAATGTGATAGTGATGAAGGACAAGGTAATAGAAGTGAAAACAACGGATAAACTTATCTCAACGGAGAATCAGTAGAAATAAACAAATACTTAAATTTATTCATTAACTATCAATTCAAAATGTTCATAATCTGATTAACGAAATTATGGAAACCTACTTTCTAGAAACCAGATAAATTCCTAATAAAAAAAAAGGATGAATCATATGTAAATCCACTTTCCAATCCTAATTTAATACCAAAATTAAATAAAGAGAACAGGTCTTTATATGACACTATTATAATAAATCCCGTATATTAATATGATCTACTATTTCAACATAACTAAAATAAACAAGCTATTACAATTGATTTTATTCATGGAAGATATAAAATACACACACAAAAAAAAATTAACTCCTTTGTCAACATCAAGGAGTCGCCTTTCATCGCAATGGAGACCACCACCAACCAGTGGCATTGCTTCAACATATGAGTTGTGACATACACTAAGTACCAAAAAGTTTCAATTCACATAAATCTAGACTCCATATATGTGTGTCCCAGCTAGATGGACAATTCAAATAAACCATAAACAACCTCAGATGCTGGACAGATCTAAAAAAGGAATATATCGTATATAAACGATAAAAGTTAGGACTTGCACCAGTTCTTTCCGTGTGCCACAAATGACCGGGTGGATTAACATCAAAACATCAACTACCGAAATATTTTCCAACCAGAAACAAGATGATTAAGATGGATCGCAACCCATTTCAGAGGAATCGAGTAATACTGATTTAAAAAATAACTATATATTAACCCAGTCTACCATAGTATGTAGGGACTAAAATACTTATATAGGGAATTAAAAAAACCTAATCAAATAACGAATGGACTAAAGGCCAAAACAATTGATAGGCCCGCATATAAAACAAATAAAAGAACTACAAAATGGGATTTAACTATTTTACTAATAGATATAAAACTTCCCTTTTATCATCACATTTGTTTGTCAACAAGCTGTATTGCTTTTAATTACAAATAACATTCAGCCCCCATATGGAACTAAATGATTGGACTAAACTCAGGGTAACTTTATTCTAGGAGGCGTATTGTATACTAAATATGAAAGAAAGTAAACATGCCAGAAATAGTAAACAATAAATAGAATCTAAATAATGTATGCTCAATCCAAAAAGGAAATTCAACAGGAATTCAATTAAACAGTATACCTGCTCAAGCACAGCCTCCGTTATCAGATCTCCCGCAACTTCCTTTGACTCGGAAACAACCCCTAACTCCTCCACAACCCACTTCCTATTGCTAGGTTGCGAAACCAAATTAGCAAACCTCTGTAAATCCCTCTCCTCCTTCTGCATAGTTTTCGCAGCCTTCTTTTTCGCCATTGCAAAAATCACATTATCCATGGCATCATCATTCATATAAACCTCGAAGCTGATCTCATCCTTACACGGCACAACCATATTATACAATCTCGAAATCAAATCATGTCTACTCTTAAGCTCAATGGTAGCCAACAACCCCTGACAAAACCTCCTCCCACTCGCGTAAAACTTAAACACATTCTGCCCTTCTTTCAACAACAAAGGCGAATCATCGCCTTCCCCAACACCTAACAAACTAAAATTCTTCTCGAAAATCGAGTTTTTCGTTGCAAATGTAGTAGCCCAAGCCAATGCAATATTCTCATTCTCTTTTTTACCAGTAAAATAATTAATCAAAAACATAATTAAAAACGCGACGCAAATAATCTCGATTGTATAATAACTTAAACCTCTTTTAACACTCTCCTTAGGCTTCATTTCTTCTTTTTCAACCTCAGTAGCATCTTCTGTAATTTCACTAACATCCGAGGGCATTTGTGTCTTTTCAGGCAAGCCTTCGAACTCATCTTCATCCCAATACTCAAATGACGTTTGCAAGGGTTTAGACGCCGCCGGATCGGACGGCGGAGATTCAATCTCCGAATCAACGGCCGAGATCGGCGGTCCGTGATGAGATTCGTGATCGGAGAGTGACGTTAGAGTTGTGAAGGGCGGGGGATGAGATCGGATAGGGAGATCGGATAGGGATGATTCGATGACGTCATCTTCTTCGTCGGCGTCGAAGCCTTCGAAGTGGGCGGCAGAGACGGAAGAGAGAGAGAGACGGTGGATGAGGAGAGAGAGAAGGGAGAGGAGGGCGATGAGGTAGAAGAGAGAGTCGCCGCTTCGAGGGACGAAGAGAGATGAGAGAGAGAGGAGAGATGAGCTTCGTTTCGCCATTGATGAGTTTGAGGAGAGAGTGATGATTGTGTGCGTGAGATTATGTTGGCGTTAGATACGAGTTGTATAAATGTTTATTTTACCAAAACGAAGTATTTTCAAAAATATCTTGTCTTTTTTTAATTATAAATATATGATTTTTTATTTAATTAAAATAAATTGCATAAAATTATTCATATATCAATACATTTACATTCTTATTGACGTGCAACAAATTAGCCGCGAGATCTCATTAAATTACAAAATCTAGTCGTTGAAATATGTAGCATGTGAATCTGCTGGCATTAAATTTTTACTCATGACTTTTTGTACTCTCCTCACAAGTTCAACCGCAACAGAAGCCAAAAACCCAAATGTGTCAAAAGACGGCATAAAATTATATTGATTGTTATTACGTGCCTCATCATACTTAATAATCTTCGATTCATCTGCTTTAATTGTTTTCTGACCAACTATAAATACACAATTATCAAAACCGCTAAGCGGGGAAACTCTTGTAACATCAATACAAGTATGTAGTCTCCATCCTAAGATAAACACGAAACGGAGGGTACGAGAATCAAACTATGATCGAACAGAGTAAGGTTGAGCTCACAAAGCATCAAAATGAAACCCAAAATTAAATGGGTAAAAATCGATAAAAAATCAATTACGCGAAATTGATCTGATCGGAAACTGAAGAAGTAGAAATAAAAATCAAAGCACGATTATTCACTTTCAACACGGATTTAATTACATTCACTCCCTTACAATTGACCTTTGGAACTGGTTAAATATCAAATTAGTCATTCAAGTGAAACCAATATATCACTTTAGTCACCGGTCTTAACAGTGTATCAATTAAATCACTGAAGCCATAGTAAAATAGATATCTCTAAATATGTACTCGAGAATTAAAATTTATTTTGTGGAGTTTTATACATTTTCTCGAATGATATTGCAAACAAATGTAAAGTTATGAATTCTATTATTTAAGTTAATATATTTAGATTTTTAAAAAATTATATATTATTTATTTTTAAATTTAGAGTTATTTTATTTGATTTAAATAAAGATAATTAGTATATAGACTTAAAAAAGAACTTGATATATTATCATATATACTAAAATTCATAACTTTTCATTTGTTTGTAATAAGTCGAATTGAGAGCAGGATAAACAATATTATTGTATTCATCCAATAAAAATATGTGAAACTCAATCATATATTATAATTACTTTCTAATCACATATTTGGAATCATATATTGGATATTTATTATAATTTCATTGATTAAAATGATACCCCATTTAGATTGTCAATTGAAGTGATAGATGGCATTCACTACAATGACCACTTTGATATTTAACCCCGTTGGCCCCTAGCACTTTTACAAATCATATAATGATTTTGTCAAGTTATATGCAAAGAAGCAAATCCAAGGAAAAAACTTTTGAGCTCTGTTATCAAGATCTTAGGTTGCAGGTATTTGATGAAGCCGTAGTTAAAAAGTGGCTTAAGCTTGATCATTCGGGTGTTGACATAAAAGTTGTGAGAGTTGTACATGATGGATTTAGTTTATCGAAAGATGAAAAGAAATATGCATTGTTCAACCTGAGCAGAAGAAAGAGGAGAAGAAAGATATGAGTCTAAAAATCTGGAAAATATGAATCATAAGTTTCTGAATCATTAAAATTTCTGAATGACTGATAATCTGAATTCTGAATAAATAATAATGTTTGATAAGAATTTGCTGAAATATCTGAATGATACCGATTTACTTTTTACACTAAAAAATATATAATTGTATCTCTAAGTACTTTAAATATTCTATTTGAATGAAATTTCCATTAACATAAGAATGTTTTAGAAATAAAATACATTATTTAAGAAAAATTAATTAAAAAAATCCCATCAGTACGTTGGAGTAATGTTTAAAAGACTACATATTAAGAATTTACTAAAATTTCAAAGTAATCTGATCCCTCAAAATATTCATCTAGTGTGTTCCCTATAAACCCGAGTTTGGTTCATTTTCTGGTTCATTAAAATGTTCTTCATTTTCATCTTCGTCAACATTCATGTCGCATTGGTCAAACAATTCGTCTTCTAATTTTCCCAACCTAATAAAGTTGTGGATGGTAAAATATGCAATAACAATATCTCTCTGTGTCGAGAAAGTGTAAGGAGCCATCTACTTCAATATTGGAAATCTCGCTTTCAGCACATCATATGCACGTTCTATAACATTTCTCAACTGAGCATGAGTATGATTAAATTTTTCCTCCTTACGTAAAGCAGATCGTCTACGAAATCACCTAACCAATATCTTGTATTAAAAAATGGAGTTAAAAAACCACAAGTGTTTGTATATGCAACATCGTAGAGATACTTATTTATCTGCAAAAATATATACATTAATATATGTGCATAGCTATTAAAGAAGAATAATAATGCAAACTCTACACGTACTTGGAGGTGGAACAGGAAAGCAGAATCCACATCTGATACAACTTCTTTTAGTATTCTGGAATCATGTGTTACTCCTTCCCATCCAGCCCACAAAATGTAAATATCATATTAAAATCAAAAATTTGTAAAATATTTTGATAACATTCCCCTCTTCCTCTTCCTCTATAACAAGCTTGCTGGCCAACATGAACAACTGCATGGATAAGTGTGCCACTCAATGCGCCTATTGCCCCTATAATATAATATACACACACACATATTATTGAATCAACTATGTTATATTTGATTATTAAAATTTTATATAAAATTAAATAAGCACTAACCGGAAATATTTTTAACAGCTCTCTCTGTCTTTTTGAAACATTAGTATTTTGGTCAAGTATGGCGGTGTAATGACTTCTTTGACAAACTCCATCATTCCATTTAATAACTTGTGAAAATACTTATGTAAAGTCTGCGTAGAATGTTGAAATCGATTTTTTACCTTTATAAATCGATCACTATGACTGCATGCAAGAATATAGCAATTTTTTCCTCCACTGTTGCATGCCGACTATCTTGAACCCAATGTTGTTGCTTAAAATGGTTACAGAGTTGTATGTATGTAATTTGAGAAATCTGCATCATATCTTTATATTGTGTATTAGAACCATTTAACAGTTCTTGTTGTAAGCATGTCCGCCCAAAGCTGAAGTGTTGACTCTCATTTTTGGTATATTTCTTGCACGAAATCTTTTCAAATAAAAGTATATAATCATTAAGCATAAAAATTGATTCTCGATCTCCATAAATATCCTATACAAATAAAATACTTTCATGATCAATATATAAAACAAGCAAATAAAATAAAGTGAATTTATTTAAAATCAATAATGCTAGAATCCAATAAAATAAAATAAGTGCATTATAATGGAATATAAAAAAAATCAAATAGGCCAAATTCGGAATAAAAAACCATGAACTATCTTTACTAATTGAGGTATGACCAGCAAAAAAAATATTAGACATTAAATCTTAATTTTTTTGAAACCATTTTTACCCAGGTTTCAATCTCATTTTCGTCCAGCAGCATTCATTGTCTCCTATAAGTTGCACTTTCACAAAATATTCCTAGAGCCATATGATGCAAATTATTTGTTGTTCCCCAACCAAGTTTGTTCAACTTCTCTTTGCACTCTTGAAGAGATGGTTCGTTGTTATTTTGAACCATAATATCGAGTGCACTGATCATCTTATCCACAATTTGTGAATTTTTAGAACTTTTAGATGAATTTTTAGTTATTTCGTTGGTCTTTCCCCTTCGGCAAATAAGTTTAGAACATTGGCATGTGATCCAGGAACTTCAGAGTTACGAGGTGAATCAGTGTGAGATTAATTAGTAAATTCTTCGGTCTCAAAAGTCTCTAGGTCATCAGATAAATCAATAGTCCTATTCTTTTTAGAGCTTGGTCTTCATCCACTAACACCCGTAGCAGCATCCCCGTCATAGAGATTCTTGCACAAGTCTGGATATAACAGTGGTGCATTCCTTACAGTACCCATATATGTATTAGCCTGTATACATAATATTATCAACTAAATTAAATGGTCTTAAATTAAATGGTTAATTTTAGTTGATTTAATATTATGATAAAAACCTGAGAGTGTTGTGTCCATTCTGCATCAGTGAAGTTGAATATGTTGGTTAGGGGATCATAATGATTCCCTGTCTTTGATTTGAGTAGGCATCAAGCACTATATTTGAACTTCAGGTAATCATAGCGATTTCGCATTTACCTAGGGGTAACTTCAAAGTTATGTTTATTCTAAATTATTTCTCCCACTTTGATCCAAGATTGTGGCTGCAAACTAGTACCTTTTCTACCATTAATTATAACTTCATGAATACATGCTTCGAGAAAAGTTTTATTCAGAAATTCATATTTCCAGCATGTTTTATTCTTTTTTTAGTTTGAATTTGATTTTCAATATCAGTAGATTGAGTTTGAGTATCAACGAATACATCCATACCTAAATAAAAATAGGGATAATAAGTGTTATAGGCAAAGAAAGAATGACTAAACAATTGTGCCTCACAACAGTCAAGCATGTAGTATGTACTCTAAAAATGAGAAAGTCACACTTTGACAGGCCAGTGCAATCAAAATATATCCTACAGAGTACTCAAGATAAACAAAAAAGCTTCTCTGAAGTCTAAACTTTAAATTTATGTCTATAAAGAATTAAAAATCTACTAATGAGTTTTAGAAAAGAAATTATTATACAACCATCACAACATTATTTATTTAACATAAAGCTTAGCAACAATTACAAAATCGATAACCCATGTATATACAAAATAACATTTTGGTGCAATGCTTGGTGCTGGACAATATTATCTACAAATTATAGTTACCTTACACACCTAAGTGCTAATCTAATGGGATATATTGTCACTAATTGTCTCATCATATTATGTCAAAGCTACATAAAATATTTTATTATTCAAACGTAAGCATTTATTTTGCAAACAGAAAAATAACAGAGAGACTTGGTGTAGTCAGTGGGGGTGTTTTAGAATTGTAACAATAATGGATGATCGTTAATTTTAAGTATCACAACATGTAGTGACATCTTTGTTTTTACTACATGCCAATATATAAAGAACCATAATATATGGTAAATCAGATAGAACAGAGTATGATCATGCAGCAATATAAATAGATTATAAAACATAAAGAAAAGAGTATAATCATGCAGCTTATGACATGTTGATGCACATATGATTTAAACCAGAAAAGATCATACATGTTGTAAATAGATAGTACCAGAAATAAAGAATTTTACCTGCTGGTTTTGTTTGTTCTTAGCGCTGTAGGTATTAAGTGTACGTATGCGAGAGAGCACTATATATAAAAACCCTAGATCTCACATGTATCTTAGCGCTTCAGCAACCTTTTTTTATTTTAACGATTAAGATATTTTTTAATCATTAAGATATTAAAAAGAAAAGCCCAAACAATCTTAAACATTAAGAAAAACATATTAAGAAGGATTAAGAAGGGTTAAGAAGAAAAGAAATGACCCCTAAGGTGAGAGACTGTTGTGCAAGACATGCATGTATTATAACAAGACTAAGTCATATTGACAACCCTAAGATTTAGTTGTATGATAGTCTAAATCTGTATTTTGTATTATATTACTTGAGTCTGTAAAAATGTTAAAGATCAGATTGGAGTATTTTTCTGTAAATAGTCTCAAGTCTAAGAATAAACTTTGGAAGAAGATCAACAAGATCATGCCTCAGAGAAAAGGTGAAGAAGCACTACAAGAAATAGGTCAAAAGATATCGGTTACAAACCGATGTTAAAAGTTTTTACAAGCGATGTCTTTGCATGTGTAGAGAAAGGTTCAGAGTTTTAGACATCGATTAAGTACCGATGTCTAAGATAAATATAGACAACGGTTCTGGATAACTAACTGATGTCCTTTTCTTATTATCTTACATTTTAACTCATGATCACCAGTTCAATATAGTAATATATTGCAATTTAGATCACTTTAAGCATGTGACACACAAGGGAAAAAAATATAAAGACAACATGTTTTTTAAAGTAAACGTTGTAAATAGGCACCTTTGACATCGTTTTTTTTGTGAGTGATGATAATAACTCTCTTAGACATCGGTTTTTTAGGCATGCTCAATATATATCATCATTATTTAAGTAAGATCACATCAGTTATCTTATAGTTACATGATGTTAAACATGTCAAAAAACATCAGTTTTTTTCTTAAAAACTGATGTATATTTACAATTTAAACATGACATTTTATTAATTAACCGTTGTCTTTTATCATTACCAACATCAGTTTTTGTTTGTAAATTCTAGACCTATTGTTAGGTAATTAGTAAATGAACCCCTATGTTTGTATAAATATGAACCAAAAATAAACCAAAAACAAAATAATGGCAACAATACCAAAAGGCAATCTTAATACCAGAAGGCAATCTGTTATAGGAAAAATGTTTAAAGTCAAGATATCTACAAGTCACAGATCAAATCATATAGAGAAATCATTCGAGAACTCCAGAATGACTTATCGAGAAGTCCAATTTGGCTTATAGAGAAGTCCCAGAGATATCGACAAGTCAAATGAAGATATGAAGATTGGAGATATCGACAAGTCAATCTCTTATTAGAGATCTCAGAGATATCTACAAGTCAAAATGTATATAGAGATCTCTGAGATATCGATAAGTCATTTTGCATATAGAGAACTTAGAGATATCGACAAGTCAAAATGAAGATATGAATATTGGAGATATCGACAAGTCAATTTTCTCATTAGAGATCTCAGAGATATTCGACAAGTCAAAATGCTTATAGATATCTCAGAGATATCGACAGGTCATTTCTACATGTAGAGTTTTGGAGATCTCGACAAGCCAAGTTCACTTATAGAGAACTCAGAGACCTCGACAAGTCAAGGACATTTATAGAGAACTAAGAGATCTCGATAAGCCATTATACTTATCGAGATGTCAATCTATATAAAACAAACTGGAGATCTCGATATGAAACTCAAGTACATAATGCATACAATTTAAATATTCAATATTATCAATCAACAAATGATCTAATCACTTAGATTGAAAAGTCTACAAAAGCAGCTTGAAGAGTGCAAGATCAAAGGACAAGATGAACTGACAAAGGCAAGTCACCGATCTACGCGATTTGCAAAGATTCACTATGCCAGAAATGGAAAGCTTTAGAGATAACTTAATGTAGGGTTTAGTACATCTTATTACGTGTTGTGTAAACCTGTTTTTACTAATCTATAAAGTAAACACTGGCCCTTTGTTTTAGTCGTAACAAAAATAGATCTAGATTTCCTGTAACTCTCTCAAGAAAGAAGCTGAGTTCTTTACTTACAAAGAACACAGGATTGTAGCAAGATATACTCAATTTTTATACAAAGTTAAGTGAGTTTTAAAAATACTATGTTTATTGTACATGCTTTGTTTATTCTGTTAAACACAACATCTCTACAAATTAGACAGCTTTGTTCACCATTCCAAATAGTTGTAAAAAGAGTTAAAAATATCCAAAATACATTCACCCCCCTATGTGTTGTATTCAATATCTAACAAGTGGTATCCGAGTAAAATCTGAAAGTAAACAGATCAAGATATTGGAAGAATGAATATATAAAAGATAAGCAGTATAAAAATACCAGCCTTTGATAAGACTAACTACACACTATGGAAGAAAAAGATGATGTTGTTTCTAAGGATGACCAACCCCTTGTACATCCAAATTCTGAAGAATGGACCTTTTATTCCTATGGAAAGGATTGAAGAGTCTACAGATGGAGATATGGTCATCCCAGCTTACTATGGTCCTAAAGATCCTTCAAAATACATAGAAACTGAGAAAGAAAAAGTATTTCTTGATAGTGGTCTGCAATTAATACTGATAGAGTCACTTGACAATGTCATGTACAATAATATTGCCAGCTGTGACACAGCTAAACAGATTGGGGAGAAAATAGAAATTTTGTGTGAAGGTACAGAGGAAGTTAGATCCAACCAAAAGAGAATATTGGTGTCTCGGTATGAGGGTTTCATGGCTAAACTTAAGGAGAGTATAACCGATATTTTTGAAAGATTCAATATGCTGATAAATGACTTGCAGCTTCATAACAAGTACTATGAAGCTGAGGAGCTTAACTTGAAATTGTTGCCAACCCTTCCAGACCATCTAGAACAGAAAATTTCAGTTATAAGAGAAGGGAGAGACTTGAGCAGAATGATATTGGAAGTTTTATATGGTATTTTAAAAAACTATGAACTGAAAATAATTCAAAGAAAATCTTTAAGAGCTGGTCAAGGGCACATTATTAATGGTTCAAGTGCACTAGTTGTTGATGATTGTAATTTATATGATGATGAACAAGAAATCCAAACTCCAACTGTCTCGAGTGTTGAGCAAAAGAACAAGGAGCCACAGAAGCAAGTCATTCTGGAATTTGAAGAAGATGAGTTCTATACCTTGGATGAACTGGATGAGCTGGATCAATCCATGGCTTACATAGCAAGGAAATTCTCTAATATTAGAGTAAAAAAGCCAAAATTCTTCAAGAACAAAGGACAGACATTCAACAAGGACATCAGCTGGAAAGAAAAAGCTCAGTACAACTCTGGTGGTAAAAGTGGCTACAAAATTGGATATGTGGACAGATAAAAAATAAGATGCTTCAATTATGATGAATTGGGCCACTTTGCCATAGAATGTAGAAAGCCAAAGAAAGTGAAAAAGGACAAGGCATATTTGGAGTTGGAAGCTAAGTATGAAGCTTTATTGAAGAAACATTCTGGAAAAGCTTATATTGCAGAAAGAAAGAGTTGGGATGATTCTGATAATAATGAAGATGGGGAGATTGAAAACTATGCACTCATAGCCTTGGAGCAAGGAGAGTCATCCTCATCAAAAATAGAGGAACCAACTCTTACTACTATTGATTAATGTTAGCCAATATAAGGAGACTTTTAAAAAGATGAGTGTAGAGATGTTTTTCATACACACAAGCATGGTGGCAGCTATTGAGGAAGTGAGTAGGCTGTCAAAAGTAAATGAAAAGCTTGAGATTGACAAATAAAATCTGGAACTTCAGCTTGTTAAGCTTGAAACTATCAAGCAAGAAAATGAATATCTAAAGAACAAGCTAAGGTGTTCTACTGAGATAGAAGTTGTGTTGAGGGAGAAGCTAGAGAAGAATGAGATGAAACTGAAATCATTCAGAAATGCATCTCAGCTAGTTGGTCAGTACCATAAGAAGAACAAGCCATGTGCTAACATAGTTATTGGCTTGGATTATGATGCATTGAACAACAACATGACAGTTGAAGATGACAAGGGAAAAACAACTGTAAATGAAGATGTACCAACTATGCAGAGAAAGGTTAGTTCACCACTATTCAAAGCATGTGAAGTAAATTTTAGTGAAGATGAGTTGATCATAAAGCAAGAACTTGTTGATGAGGATAATGAAAAGAAATGCAAAGAAACAACTCTACCTTCTAAAACTGAGAAGAAGCCCATGGTGGATCAAACCCCCAAGAAGCCAATCAAGGAGGTTAAGACTGAGAATGCAGGAAAGAAGAAGAAAAATAGGAAGGGGAAGATTGGGATAAACAAGAGCAATAACTTTGCATTTGTTACAGATGCTCCTAGGAAACAGTGTTAGAAATGTAGCTCTACAAATCATCTAACTCACCTTTGCAAAAAGGCTGTTAGTGAGTCAAGATTGGGAGCATGCAAGTATAATGAAGCAAAGATAAAAGATCCCTATTATTTCTGTGATAAATTTGATTGCATTCCTTGCAACATGAAAGTGATGACAAGTAGTCACAAGCTGAGAGTAGACTTCAAAGAAGTCAATATTGGGTCTGTAGCTAAAAGGCAACATGTAAATTAATCAATGATTTCTGAATCAACACATTCTAATTCTGCAAATTCTGTTAACAAGAAGAAAGTACTCAACACTACTTGGGTAGCTAAACACAATTAATCCTCATTGTGTGCAGGAAAAAATGAAGAAAGTCACATGGATCATAGAAAGTGGATGCTCAAGATATATGACAGGTGATAAGGCCCTGCTATCACAGTTTGAGGAGATGGTTGGCCTATTAGTGACTTTTGGAGACAAAAACAAAGTTTCATAATGGGATATGGCAAGTTAATTTCTGAAAATGTTATCATTGAAGATGTAGCACCGGTTGCTGGTTTGGAAGTGAATCTCCTAAGTGTTAGTCAATTCACAGATAGAGGATTCAATGTTGCATTTGACAAAGGAGAATGTTTAATCATCAGCAAAAAGACTAGTGAAGTTGCTCTGAAAGGAGTAAGAAAGGGAAGCCTGTTTGTTGCAGATTTACACTCAACAAATAAGGAAGGAATTTGTTGCTTCTACACCAAGGCATCTGTAGAGCAAAGCAATCTGTGGCACAAAAACCTTTTTCACCTGAATTACAAGGCAATCAACACCTTGGTGAAAAAGGAGTTAGTGAGAGACATGCCAAATCTGGAGTTTGCTCAAAATGAAGTTTTTGAGGCTTGTCAAAAAGGCAAAATGAAGAAGTCAAGTAACAAGAGTAAAACTGTGAATTCCATAAGTGCACCTTTGCAACTTATTCACATGGACTTATTTGGACCAGTTAATGTCTTATCTATTTCAAGGAAGAAATATGCACTTGTGATGATGGATGACCACTCAAGATACACATGGGTAGAATTTATGCATTCTAAGGATGAAACTCCACACATCATTATTGAACACGTCAAGAAGATTGAGAAGCAGACTGAAGATCAAAATTGTGTGAAAAGATTCAGGAATGACAATGGCACAGAATTCAGAAATGCAACTTTAACTGAATTCTGCAAAGACAAGGGCATTATTAAAGAATTCTCAGTTGCTAGAACACCTCAGCAGAATGGGGTAGTTGAGAGAAAGAATAGAATACTAGTAGAGGCTGCTAGAACAATGCTACAGGATGCAAACTGCTAACAAGTTTTTGGGAAGAAGCTGTCAACACTGCATGTTGTACTCAAAACAGATATCTCATTAACAAGAATCTTGGAAAATCACCCTACTCAATCTTATCTAAAAGAAAGCCTACTGTGAAGCATCTTCATGTATTTAAAAGCAAGTGTTATGTTTTGAAAGATAACTCTGAATATGTGGGAAAATTTGACTATAGGGTTTTTGAAGCAATTTTCTGGGATATTCATTGGAAAGAACTGACTACAAAGTTTATGTGCTTGAAAAAAAGAAAATTATGTAAAGCACAAATATGACCTTTGATAATAACAAGTGTTCAGGCTTGGAATGCCCTGATGAAAATGAAGTTGAGGCTCTTAAATTTGAAAATCTCAATATTGATTGTTATTCTGAAGATGAAGCTGAAGTTAATACAAGCAACATAATGGATGAAGAGTCAACTGAACAAGTGAATCTTAAGAATGGAAGATCATCTCAAACACCTGAATTGTATAGTACAAACTTAGGGGGAGAAAGAGTAGAAAGTTCTGCAAGCCATGCCAATAATGAAGAAGTTACAGAGAACTAAAGTCAATAAACTCACACCAGGAAATAGGACATGAGTCACACAAGAGAAGCAATTATTGGTGATCTAAATGCTGGAGTAAGGACTAGAAGTGCAACTGCAAATGAATGTCTACATGCATGCTTTTGGTCACAAGTTGAGCTTAAGAAAACTGAGGAAACCCTACTTGATCCTGATTGGATATCTGCTATGCAAGAGGAGCTACATCAGTTTGAAAAGAACAAGGTTTGGAAGTTGCTTCCTGCACTAAAGAACAGAAGTGTAATTGGAACACAGTGGGTGTTTAGGAACAAAATGGATGAAAATTGGATTTTGACAAGAAACAAAGCAAGGTTGGTTGCAAAAGGCTACTCACATGAAAAATGAATTAATTATGATGAAACTTTTGTTCCGGTTGTAAGACTTGAAGTAATAAGAATTTTTCTTGCATTTGCTGCACATTCAAACTTTAAGGTGTTTCAAATGGATGTAAAGAGTGCATTCCTAAATGGTGAGTTGGAAGAAGAATTTTATGTGCAACAACCACCTGACTTTGAATGTAACGCCCTCCAGACCCGGGGTATAAGTCTGGGGGTTACTAGCTAATCACCAAACATGTACAACCTATATAACAATTAAGCAGCTATATATCTAAACCCCTTTAACACTAACCAGGATCTTTTTAGGTTGAAGTATGAAAACAAGAACCACCAACTAACTTTATTACAAACCAAATTTTAAATCTTACCACTCTTTTTATTACAAACCATTGTCTAACCAGTTTTTAAACTAAGTTCACCTTTATTCAAACACATACATTAACTATCTACACTCCACCTGCTCAGGCAACTTAAAGCTTTCTTCCTGAATTGGGATCAACACCTTGGGTATGAGAGGATCCCACCGCCTGACTCGTTTCTTTACTACTCGAGTCCTGATAGGTTTCATTTTCCTTCTTAACTGAAAACAATAAGGTGAATAACAACAAGAAAAGGGTGAGCCAAAAGTTGCTCAACAAGTCCACATTATACAAGCAGTTATAGAGTAAGTTAAATGAACCGGTAATCTGGCTACATCTGCTAAGATATAACCTCGCGAGAAGAGAACGAAGGCCATTATCGGTGAATACAAATGAACTAAATTGGACACAAGTTCGCACCTATATACCCTGCTGATCATCCAGGATACAGTGCAGATCTAAATCCCCTATATAGATCCAGTCGGGTACCTAGGCTCTACGGCCCATCTTAAGGATCCGGTTAAATCCCGGTCCTTAGGATCAAGTGTAAACTTAATCCCAACGTCACTATCCAATCCATAGAGGAGCAACCAGAACAATCGGTATGCTTTGATATATCCCAACACCAAAATATATCAATATGTATATGTAACTGTAATAACCCCAATTTTTGGGAAATTTTTGAAACCCTTATGAATAGTGTTTTTGCTGAATGAGAAAACTTTTCATGCCACACTATGTAGGGGTTCTGATATGGATATTCTGAGATTTTATTAGTACTTTATATGGGATATAAGTGTATGTAAAGATCGTCAGAATCCAAATCCGAACACTTTGATTTTTCCCGGAAATACACTAGATACGGAAAGATTTGAGAAAAAAGGTAACAGGATAAAAAGGATTTAAATTAAAGGATTATAGGAGAGGATCATAAAAGGAATATAATATATTGAGAAAGGTTAAGGGAACCTAAGTAATAAGATCCCGGGTATGATCCTTCAAACGATAAACGAAAACGAAAGTTAAGCGAACCGTATAACAGATCAGCGGTCATTAGGCAAACAATTAGGAAGTTAATCAAAAGGATTAGAGAGGATGATGTCACCCAACCAATGAGAAGAGGACAAGGAGGGGAGGATGACATCATGAGGATGACACAAGCATGACATGGGAAGGAAGGAGATGTGGTGGCTTTTTAACCACACAAAATCAAGGGCAACTAGGTAATTTACTAAAACAAACACAAAAATCAAACCAACCAAGCCAAGCAAATCATTTTTCATCAAAATCAAAAAGAAACCAAGGCATTGTTCTTCATGCTCTCGGCCAAAACAGAACCAGAACACTAAAACTGCTGTATCTCCTTCATTTCTCACTCAAATATTGTGTTCTATAGCTCATTGGAAAGGTATTGAGATGGCCTACAACTCTTGTTCACAAGTCTCGTCCAAATAATCATGGTAAGACCCTCATTTTTACAGTTCTTTAAATCGGACTTTTAGAAACTTCAAAGCCTAACTTTGTGTTCTTGATTTCTTTGGAAAGATCAAGCTTGTAGGAGGCTCCCTAAGGCTTCCTAGCAACTTAACACCTCCCAAGGAAGGTATAAACTTCAAACCCTAGCCTTTACTTTATTTGTTAGTAAGTTTAATGGTTGATGTTGTGAAATGAGAAGCATGGATTGTGATTATTAGTAGTTTGGTTTGATTTGGAAGTGTTTTTGGTAATTGAAGCTTGATTATAGTTCATAGGTCTTGATTGTGGTTGTTTGAGTTGAAAACCTTGGAGATTATGGACTGATATGGTATGGTTTAGGTGAAGTTTTATTGTATTGATGGTTATGAGTTGGTTGGTGGTTAATTGGAGTAGTTTAAACATTGGTAATCGCGTAAACATAGTCGTCGTAACGTCCGATTTTCTTTGGACTGTTTTTGTGCATAATATTAGGACCCGAGAACCCCCTGCTAGATTATGACCACTGCCATGTTTAGATAGCTCATGTTACGAGCTTCGTTTTGATATGTAGTTCGTTCGATTCCGATGCACGGTTTAGGAGAAACGACCGTTTCAAGTAACGGCGTTTCGCGAACGAAACTTTTCCCCTCGCCTTACTTTGAAATATAGGTTAAAGACCAAAAAGGGTTAATTAATGCATGAAACATTTATGGTAAGTGTGTTAGGCAGTTGGTAAGACACTCGCGAAGGAATCGCCTTAAAACTCGTAAAGGTTAAATTATTAAAAATGGTGGAGCCGAGGGTACTCGAGTGACTTAAGAGAATCAGTAAGCGCAAAACGAGCGTTAGAGTCTGAGTTGGTTAGAGTATAGATTTACAAGTGACTTTGGTTTAATTCCAACTTACTTGTTGTTTATAGGTTACCAGACTCGTCCCGAGCCATTCGTAACCCCCAGTCGCTCAGGCAAGTTTTCTACCCGATATACTGTTGTTGTGATGTAAATATATGTATATGCATTATCTTGTGATAGTGCATGATTGTTATTAGCAAATTTTGCGATATATTGGAGCATGCTGATATGGTATATATGCATGTCTGTTTCGTAATCTGGTTATCTATCTGTTGATTTCAATGCTTATAGTTGCATAATACCTATGCTAGAAATAAGCAAGTAGTTGCGTATACCCTTAGTATAGGGGATAAAAGGTGAACATATTTCTAAACCGGGAGTCGATGTTCCCGAGTATATTATATATATATATTTATATATATATGGATATAGTTTTTAAAACTATGGATCGAATAAGGTTTATTCGATACCTTTATTTTACTTAATTGAATATTAATTTGAGTATTCATTCGAGGGCTTATGACTCAGTTTATTTTATTATTTGAATATTATTTAAATATTCATTCGAGGGCTTATGACTCAGTTTATATTATTATTGAATATTACTTGGATATTCATTTGAGGATGTATGACTCCTTTATTTTATGAATATTATTTATAGTATTCATTCGAGGTATTATGACTCCGCTTATTACTTAATAATATTCTTTATTGTATTAAAGAATAAGGTGTCGATAATCAAACTTACTTTTGATTATTCAAATAAAGATATTACTTTCGTATAAGTATATCTTTGATTATTTGCTATTCATTTCAAGTATAAGTTTTAATACTTCTACTTCAATTATTTTATAAAGATTATTCTTTATGGGAATATTATTTAAATAATAATATTCAGACATTTTCTAAATATTCTGGGGACTGATTTACTTCATTAAATCAGCTTCACTCCAAACATTCTTAAAAATGTTTTGCGAGTCTTCAAAATGATTTTTTTAAAAGTTAGAGCGGATCCCAAAACTCATTTTTTTTAAGATCCTCCTTTCGAAGGGGATTTAAATACTCGCTCAAAACCTGAGGGATCCGGCTCTGTGGTGTGTTTTATATTCGCAACAAGGTTGCTGTTTTGATAAATGAATTGATTACTTACCCAACACTCGGGAAGTAAAATTCTTGGAACAAGTTAATCCATTAACAGGCATCGCCTGGGAAATATCGGTGAGTTCTCCTTTCCAAATAGATACGACTTCTTGGTGGAGCCGTATCAACAAGTTTCTACTTGGGGAAAGTGGGGACAAGCTTTACGTTTCAGAGTCATGGATTTCATCTGAACTAGGAGTGGCGTAAGTGGCCGAGTAGCGCCGGCCCAGCCTTATTATATTGGCCCAAATGGCCTGGAAGTTCCGCTAAGGCGGTCCATTCCTTAGGAGTTCAGTGTTCGGTTGACAAGTAAATCCGACAGGTTCTCCTCTACATGTAGAAAATGGTGGGGTTGTACTACTACGACTGATCATCGTAAGTGGTCTTCCTGGCGCGGCAAACTCCCGTAATGAGTTCATCATCCAATTGGATAATTTCTGCAACACTACCCAGAGCACTTCGATAGAAAGGCTACGGTTGGGCGATTGTTGAGTGTTGGCAGGGTCAAGTTTTCAAAATGATGTTTACATCAAATGAAGTATCTCGTAACTTCATTTTATTTTGATAATATTTTAAAGATTTAATCTATTCAAATCTTGCCTTATAGTCTCATTTATGTGATGAACTTTTGAAGCTAATTATAACTTGAACGGTGGTAGTTCAAGTAGTATTTGGGAAAGATATAAGTATATTGGGGTATCTTGTAACTTCATCTTTTAAACTTATATCTAATTAATAATTGTCTTATGAATGACAAAGATTTTCAGAAAAACGTTGAGACAAGGTTAGATATATGAGATCACCTTGCAACGATATTTTTTTTTATACAGTTATACACTGGGACTTTGTGTATATTGTGCATGGAAGAGGACTTTCAATATTTTGAAAAGTATATATGTATATATATATATACTGAATATTTTGCGACTTCATCGCATTAAGATATCAACTTGGTTCATTTTTTTCGACCAAGACTTTCATGAGTACTATGAGAAGGATCATATATTGTTAATCATTATACATATTATTTTGGTGGGCTTGCTGCTCACCCTTGCTTTCTTCTTTCATCACACAACATCAGATAGACAAGATGAACCGGACCAAGCTCCCGATTCGCAAGAGGTTAGGAGACGTTCCGCAGTTTTCTAGAAGCACTGATGCCGCCATAGCTGAGGTAGGAACTACCAATAGGCTAGGCTTTCAAATTTTGATGTATCAGATTATGTATATAAATGAATTGTAATAATGGCAAAGAAATGTAAATTTATTCAGAAACCTGTTTAAGGTGTATTGGCATATAATTGTGGAATAAAACGACTTGTGATTATTTTTGGATATTCATCTCTGAGACTATAACTTGTGGTGTGTGTGTTTATTGTGGGGTCACAGTACAGAGTAATTGATTATTTATTAAGATTGGGTGTTGTTAAGGGAAATGGAACTCGTGACAACCCGGATCCCCGACCCCGGATTTGGGGGTGTTACAGAAATGGTATCAGAGCTAAGCGTTATAAACCTCAGAGATGATGGGACGTTAAGATAATAAGTTCACTAAGATAATAAGAACTCTTGCCAAGTTCATAGTCGGACTACCTAACGTAGTACTGACAGTTAAAACCCTTATGGGAACCCTTATAAATGTAGCGATAGAAGCGTAGTTCGTTATCGTATATGGTAGCGGGACTCCGAACCCTGAAGTTGAGGAACATCAACGCGATGATGTTTTATTACTAATTGGAGATCAGATTGTGGATCCAATAGAGCGTCCTAACGCAGGACCGGATGATGTTGATATTGAGGATGTAGCGGTTGAGGATGTTGTCCTAGAAGGGATAGTTGCTGAGGAGGATCCCATGGAGGATCCTGACGAGATTGGATAAAGGACCACTGATGAATTGATGACCCTGGTTGGGTCGACTACCAGAGGTAGGATTGGCCGGTCACTACCAGAGGTTCGTTCAAGTTTGTAAAGATAGTAGCCCCTTTAACGCGGCTTACTCGTAAGACTGAGAAGTTCGAATGGACAGAGAAATGCGAGAACAACTTTTAAGAACCGAAGCAAAGGTTGGTGACGTTCCCTATGTTGGCGTTGCCGGATGGAAAATGAGATTTTGTGATTTGTAAGTGACGCTTCGCATAAGGAATTAGGGTGCTTCTTATATAGCACAGCAAGATAATCGCGTCTGCGTCAAGACAATTAAGGGAATTTAAAATTCGATATCCCCACCCATGAGCTTGGGCTCGTGGCAATAGTTTTGCCCTAAAGATTTGAGGCACTACTTGTATGGAGAGAAGTGTGAGATTCACAAACCATAGGAGCTCTAGTACATTCTTACGTAGAAAGAGCTCAATATACGCCAGAGGAGGCGGTTAGAGCTAATAAAGAATTATGATTGGGAGATTCTTTATCATTCGGGGAAAGCCAATATGGTGGCTGATGCCCTTAGTAAAAAGGAGAGACTCAAGATGATAATGTCTTTTGGAGAGTTTATAAGAGATTTTGAGAAAATGGAAATAGTAGTGAAGGTAACCGGAGCCGGTACCGAAAAGCTGTTTGAGATAGCAATACAGCCCGAAGTATTGGAAAAGAACATATTGTGCCAGTAAAAGTGATGAATGAAGGCAGAGAGCCAACAAATAGGTATGAGATTAATACCGAGAGAGATGATAAGGGAATAATGAGGTATTCCTATAGAATTTGGGTTCCAAAGGTTTAAGAGCTTAAAGATGAAATCTTAGATAAAAGCTAGTTTGAGGAATAAGAGTTAGAGCAAACCCTGAACGTGATAGTCAGGGAGGTTGCCACCAAGACAAAAGGAACCCATAACATGATGAAGTGGAAAATGAGGATTTAAATTATGTAAGATGACCCCAATTATGGGGAGTAGGAAGAAATATTTAGAATGAGGAAACAAAAGTCGAGTAAGGACAGGAGACCCGAGATGGTACCCTTATACAGCAATTCATGGACCTGTCTAAAGAGAACTTAGACTATTATCCCCAACCACCACCCTGAGGAGACAGTGCGGTGGGAAATTCTTTCATGACCTTTAAGTCGCTAATCTCTCAGAGTTCCAAGGAACAAGCTGACCCAGTCGAGGCAAGAGCCTGGCTAAAGGAAATAGATGAATCATTTGAGATTCTAAATGATTGACGAACCACAAAAGACTGTTTTGTCACTTACCCTCCTAAGAGAGAGACCACCCGCTGGTGAAAGGCCAAGGAAGGCACGGAGCAAGAGATTATAATAAACTGATTTAAGTTCAGTCAATTGTTTTCAGGAAAGTACTTCCCAAGGTTATGGAGATAGTGTAAAAGCTTAAGAGCCAGAACAAAGGCAGACGAGTATGATGAAT